>NC_054537.1:60325144-60413644 GCF_017654505.1 Polyodon spathula
TGACAAAACACCAACGATGCATATTGCAATTCACAGAATGGTCAACTTTGAGATATGGCCACGGGAATCATTGAAGTCATTATGCAATGATAAATAGAAGAAGAAAAAAAACCTAAAAACAATGTGAGCTAATTGGTACAATTAAATATCTATAAAATAGAGCATTTAAAGCAATGTACTATAAAGATGTGTTAGTCTCTCAGTGAGACATTTAAAAAAAAAAAAATCAAGTCACAGAACATACATCCCACGCTTGCAGATTGCAGCAACGTATAGCAAATAATTACTTATGGAAATACATGTTGAACCAAGTGGTTCACTATTTAAAAAGGTACAATTCATAAGAAAGCTTTAAGAAGCCAAGCAGGCCAATGTTTTGGCTAGTTACATCATCAGTGTTCACTTGATTAGGCTATTGTATGTTTTACAATTTTTTCTCCAAGTCACAACATCTACCGGTCACTATATATATATATATATATATATATATATATATATATATAGCATCTATATCTATATATTATATATATATACTGACAAGCATATATAAAAATTAAAGACTGACTTATGTGTTCACTGCACATAACTCCACTATATTCCATTCACTGGAGTTTCTATGCAAGGATAATAAACTCTTTAATAACTTGTAATGGTCAACAATATGTTATTTGGACCTCTGAATTAAATGTCCTAAGTCTCATGACAGATGGATTGGAAAAACTGCAATGTGTGATTTCCATACATAATTGATTCAATTAGGCACTGATACATTTAGCAACTGCTGTATAAATTCTAAGAGATACACTCGGCACACAATTTATTTACTCTAAATTGCCAATTAGAATCTTTTTTTTTTTCATGCAGGAAAAACTCATGCAGGTGTGTTACCAAACCAGAAATGAAGAACTTAGACATTCATTTTTGAATGGACTGATGACTGTTGGAAGAACCTGATGAATTGTGGCCTGTGAAAGGATTTAACCCTACAGTGCATGGACAATCACGCTCTATCAACAGAACAATTATTTCTAGTAAAGCAACCACATCATGTACTTAATTGTACAACTACTCCACTGAGCATCAATACGTGAGATTTCTGTGTTGTTATATAATAACATGCTCAACTGTATCTCAGCTCTGTGATCCGGGGGGGGGGGGGGGGGGGGGGGGGGTATTCCAGTTTTTTTCTGAATCTTGTTGCATTTTTTTCTTTAAACAAAATCATCAGAATTAATTCCATGTTATACAAAGTATCCTAATCTTGTATTATGAAATATATTGTATCATGGCTTACATCCCTGCTGACCCACACATAGGTCGCTGTGCAGTGAGGGGAGTCACAGTAGCATATTGGGCTATCTCTAAAGCTCGTCACTGACTGTTCTTTTTGCTATAGCTGATATCCAGGACACCGCTGAAATGTTGATGGGACACAGTGAAGTCTCTGAGGGCTGGTACAGCAGGTAAGCACTGAAGATAACCTTTAAAAACACAAAGCAACTATGATCAATGTTTTGAAACAATGCAGGTGGTGTTTGTTTAAATAACATGCATTAGCAATAGAATAAAAAACAAGCACATGTAACAGGGTGAAGGCTGGGCTCGAACCCAAGCAAATGCCAAACTGTTGTGCAAAAGAACCTGACCCATTTGCACAAGTGACTGTGCATCACACATCACTTACTAGATCCTCTCTATCATCCAGAACAACCCTGAAGAATGATTAGCTAAGCTTTCACTGGTTCCAAATACAGTGCCTAAGATCTCATGGGCTATAGGCAGGAGTTCTTATTTCTTTAAAAAAATCTATTTATTAATGAATTAAAGCAGCATTTATTTATTTATGTTTTTATTTATTTATTTACTTAAGCATATCTCATTGTACAAGCACAGTTATAAGTTGTGATTTGCGGTGAAAAGTGGCAAAAGATGTCCCCTAGACGTGTGCAAAACGTTTCTGCATGTTAGGCAAGTCAGCAAAAGGAGGTTGCATACCACTCGCAATGCTTCATAATGTATTAGCTAAAAATCATGTCTAATAAAAGAAAACCACTGATTAGCTCACCGTGATAATTATTTAACATTATTTGGTTTTTGTTTCCACTAAAAAGAAAAATACCACAGGATGTAAACTTTCATTTGTATGCCTGGTATGCTTTAGCACTTGCTGCTCCTTGAGTTTTGGGTTGGATATGATTAAGTTTTCTCAATCCCTTTGATGTCTGAGACTGTGATAAGCTCATGTTTCATCAGCACAAACAGCCTCATTGTTATTCTTCAGCTGTGGAGTTTGTAGACATGTTTCAGGGCTTACAACGATCCTGACACCTGAATGCAGCACTCTACAGCAAGCTAATGAAGATGAAAATAAAGTAGCTGAGCTCAACACATTTCCCAATTAACCGCATTACCTATATTCTGTAAACCGAAATCTACATAACTGTCTTTTATACATGGTGTTGTGAACCTGTGTAATGTGGTAAAAAAAAAAGAAAGAGAGAACACAAGCTACCCAAGGGATCTACAAACTCATCTCTTGTCTCATTTCCAATAGAACGTGACAGTGCTTCCTCCTGGGATAAAGTTAACACTGACGGACACAGATGTTTAGTTTAGACATGTTGGAGTGATTGAGACAATAAATGCAGCCACACAGTTTCACCTTCAAAGAGAAAATTACCTGCTAAAAAGGCACCAAACAAAGTTAACATCAGTGTAACTGCTGCTACGAAGTAACAGAAGCTGCAAGCTGTTTGAGCAAATCATTAAACCGATAAAATAAATGAGAGGACCACAGAGCCAAAAACACAACAAGTAATGAATTCTTTGAAAAAAGTCTTTATTTTCTAAACCATCTTCTCCTTTTAGATCACTGTTTAGACAAGGCCATACATTTTGTTTTGTATTTAATATGTAATTAATATTTGTATAAACTGTTTCTGAGTTTAATTTAACCCTCATAAGGTCACCTGGGGTCCATTCGGATCAGTTATAATGTGGATCTAGTGACTTGATTTTTGTTTCCTTTTAGGTAGATGTCAGGCACCCATCGTGTTACACTATGTAAATGATAATTCTAGTCCTGGTGGCCTGGTTGAATTTCCCAAATTGTTTTAGTTTTGGGGTCCGTATGGACCCCAGGCATAGGGGCATCCGCGGGCCTGACCTTCTCATGTGAATATCTCAGGCACCGTAATTGCTGGTTCAAAGCTTGTTTGAAAGTAAAAATTTGGAGCTTTGCAGTGATGTATTGTATGTCCTGGACACACGTTCCTAAGCAAAACTACGGCAAACCGAAACTAAGGCTTGAGTCATGTGACAGGAGTCAGTTCCTAAGTTTCGTCTGTTGCCTATTACTCGGTCGCTTCAACAGATATCATTCTGGTTTCAACGCCATTTAAAAGCACAGAATTTTCGCTTTCCATTGATGTCACCACCCCATCATTCAGTGCCCCAGTGCTGTGAATTGCAGCAAATTGGTAAGTGTGTTCAAGTGCCTGTAACTCAAAAATTGAAAGAGCTAGGAACACAGTCAATATACCAAATGAAAGAAGAGGCTTGGGGCTTTCCAGATGCCATGAATAATCTACAGTGTCCAGAATACAGTGGTGCCTTCAATTGCTAGGAGACAGATGTGTGCATTGGGCATAAAATAAACAACACATTATACCAAACTATGGGTAGAAGTAAAGGAAAAGCAAAATAAAGTGTTCATGTACACATTTTCATTCATTCATTTACTCCAGTTGTTAGTTATATGTGGTTTTATTGCTGGGGTCCAGTTGGACCCCAGGTTACCAGGAAAGTCAGTTTTCCAACGTGTTATGAGGGTTAAGGTTGGGGTACATCAAACTGTATTTATTTATAAATTGGGACTGTGTTTTGCATTATATTTACTTGTATTTATTGATTTGACTCATTATATCTGTAAATCACAAAGCGGCAAAGTGCCCGCCCCTGTGTGTATTTTATGTTATATGTTGTGTGTTAATGTTGGTGTATAGTCATTGGTACACAGGATATAAATGGGTCTGTGTAACACAAGTGTTTAAAATGTATATTTGTATTTAGTCACAAGGATTGCACAGCACTTCACGTGCAAGTAAAAAATAATAATATATGAGCGCTGGGAATTGCATTTTATTAATTCATGTGCAGTTGTACCCGACTCCAATTGAATGATTGATTAACAATCGAGTCTTGTTACAGCCGCATATAAGCTGCATGTTTTCACCACTTGGGTTGTGTGTTCGTTGAGTGGAGAATGGGATTGGAGATGTAAATATAATGAGAATAACAATAATGATTAAAAATAGAAGCTCACCGTGTTTTATCTGTAAAGCCCGTTTTGTGTGTCTTTTTGTTTTGGCAAATGTAACGTGTCCTGTGTCTTGTTTGTCTTTGCAACCTTTTATTTTCTGCTTGTAATAAATTATTAAATGCTGAGCGAGACCATTTACTCAGCTCCACTAAACTCCACCTCTCTTTTTGTTTATTTCCTGGTTCCTGTTTCTGGTCTGACGTCCCCCACTCTGGCTGTCTTTGTGACAGGGAACTACAAAAAGTCAGTTATAACACTTGAAATAAACAACTAAGGGGTTTAATTCAAGGGGTTGTATTCTGATCACAGCACGAAGGCGAGCGCAAACAGGGCTTGCTCCAAATTCTGTGGCGCAAAAATGGAGCTGAGACGTAAAAAAACCACACAGCACTGAACTAGTATTCTGAAGACATGTCCTGTGCCGTTACATAGCACCTGTCCCATTGCCACGTGTCTGCATAAATTTCGAGGGGTGGTATCATTAACTTATTCGCTGAAGCGATTCTTATAAAATAGACATTTGAGCACTGCGTTAAGACCTGCTGAAATCAGATTTATTTAGTGGTGCAATCAGGAACTTTTAGAATTGAACACACTATAAAAAGTAAAGTAGTCCTAAGTATCAACTGCGTGTGCTTGAACTGACACAGAAAGAGGAAATCAAAGAAAGAAAAAGAAAAGAAAAAACCTAAGATGAAAAAATGACAAAACGTAAGAAACTAACAATATTGTTCTTAAATTAAAAATAGACGAATATATGATTAAAAAAATATCATATTTTGCAGATACAAAGAGTGGGTTCTTAACTATTCGTATCGTGGAAATTTACTGTCGTATCATCCCTACTTTTAAGGTGGGGTCACCAGGAGATTGCCACCTGGCCTCGTGGCTGCTACGACACACTGCCCAATAGAGCTGCCTTAATTAAGGTCTGCCCACACCCAGTGTCCACTGATGCGTGGGTTTTCATCTTTCCTAAAACCGCATTAACAATACAAGGCCTATACCGACCATTTTGCCCTTGCTTACCTGCTCCAGATGCCCAATTGCATGTCACCACGTCACACTTCATTGCGGATGGGCATGACCTGGCTTGATGTCCTGGTTGGTTACATCTAAAACAAGTGGGGGGGTGTCACAAAGATGGCCGGAGTTGGGGGCCGCTCAGCATTTAATAATTTAAACAAGCAGAAAATAAAAGGTTGCAAAGACAAACAAGACACAGGACACAGCACTCGTCGCCAAAACAAAAAGACAAACAAAACAGACTACACAGACAAACACGGTGAGCTTCTATTTTACTTTACATTATTATTCTATTATTACCTCCGTCTCCAATCCCATTCTCCACTCTCCGAACACACAACCCCGAGTGAATGAAAACATGCAGCTTTTATGCAGCTGTACCGAGACTCGATTGCTAATCAATCATTCAATTGGAGTCACGATACAATGGCACGTGAATTAATAAAGTGCAATTCCCCATGCTCATATATTTTAACTTTTTACTTGCACGTGAAGTGCTGTGCAATCCTCGTGTCTAAATACAAATATACATTTTAAACACTTGTGTTACACAGACCCGTTTATATTCCGTGTACCAATGACTATACACCAACATTAACACACAACATACAACACAAAATACATACAGGGGCGGGCACTTTGCCAGAGGGGGAAAGAGGGAACATTGATTATATATCTGTCCCGTTGCTGGTATGGCAATGGGGCAGGGTCAGCAGCTCTACCCCAGCTGGGTGCCAACCTTGACCTCCATGGAGGGGAGGCAAGGTAGCCCATTGGGGCCAGAGATCTAGCAAGTCTTGGTCCTGGTGTTGTGGGTGGAGCACAGAGAGGAGGTGGTGTATGGCTGCTCCGGTGGGCGGGAGCTGTGAGCAGGCTATTCTTGGCTGAGACCAGGCAGTCCTCGAAGTCCTCAGCTAGTGTTACTGCTGCTTCCAGGGTGGCGAGGTTGTGACGCCGTATCGACGCCTGTGTGTCGGCGCCAACCACATGGCAGAATTGTGGCATTACAATGGCCTCACCCATTTGGGGACCTGTTTTCTGGGCAGGGCAGTGCACCATGTAGTCACACAACTGCTGCACAACCACCCTGGGGCGTTCATCTGGGGATCTTTGGTACTCCCGGAAACGCACTCTGTGTGTTTCCCTCGTGATGTTGAGCCGGCGTAGGATGGCTTGCTTTACCAGGTCGTGGTCTGCGGCTTCGGTGTCTGTCATGGCCTAGTAGGCTGTCTGAGCCTCACCGATCAGGCAGGGTCCCAGCTAGCTTGCCCACAATTGCTTGGGCTATGAAGCGTGGTAGCCAGCTGCTCAAACACAACCAGGTAAGCCTCAGGGTCATCCTCTGCCATCATTTTCTGGTGCCTCACCCTTGGGGTCGTCATCACAGGTGCCGTTGGTACTGTGGGCTACATTGCCAGACCAACCCTTTCAGACAAAACAACAAAAACACTCATGGTTAGTTTCACAATTCAGGTTCTTTCTGTCATAGCATAACCATTACAAGGAACAGATCACATCACTATGTCTCCTTTTTATACCGTCAACCATGACCCCTTGGTTAACTAGCACATCTGCTCCTCCAATCCGAGTATACCACGGCATTAACCTTCCGGGTCAATGGTTTAGTGTACCGTAGCTCTGCCCCCTTTCTAGATGGCAGACTTCCGCACATAAGAAGGGGGTTTCTATGATTGTTTATTGTAAATACGAGTGTTGTGATTGTAGAAATAAATAATACTTCTTTGTGTAGCAGCCTGCCTGCAATGTTTAGTTGCTAGAACAAGCAGCATGTGTGTGTTTACCAGCTGTGAGCTCCTAATCTCAGGTGGGTGTGATGCAGCACAGCCAGGAATTAAGGGGTCCTGATTATACAGATTGGAGTTGCTGTAAGCCATAGGGGTCAGAGTGCTGTTGCTGCCTAAGCATCAGTCCGTCTGTGCTGCTGAACGTCCGGGATCAGGAAACAAAGCCAAGGTTGGAGTTAGATCAACTGCCCGAGGGACAGGGAGTTAATTTCGGGATAGTAGTTCCCACCCAGTATAGCAGACAGGTGTGAAAGTGAAACCTCCTGTTAGAGGAGTAGTGCAAGCTGTTTTCACTGCAACTTTATTTTGATAGTTTTTATTACTGTGTTTATTTGGGTTTTTGTACACTGGGCTGTATATCTCATGTGAGCTACTATTGCTGGTCGCGTCACATGGAGTTCCTGTGACTGTATATAAACCTGTGTGCCCACAGGGCATGTTAGTCCCAACCTTCTGTCTCCATCTACTGTGAATCCAGCAGCAAAAATGCATGCACATTCTCTAAAGAATTATTAAGGTAAAAATGCTGACACAAATTGTGGTTAGCTGGTGTCTCTAAATGTTCTTGGTATTGACCCTGATACAGACATGCAGGCACAGCGTGTTAATATATAAGTATAATAAATAGCTTGCAATAAGATAAGCTTATATATAGAACGAGTTGTATAGTTCTGTTGCAGGAAATGTGGGGGGTGTATTAACTGCTGTAGCTTGTAAGTTCTATATAAGGAACAGCAAAAGGGGAGAATGTGGGTAAAATTGGTATGTGTATTGGGTAAAATTCCACTCACAAATTAAAAATTAGTTTAGTTTGCACAGGATCGGAGGTGCTTGAGTTGTGTTTTTCTACTTGAACACTGTTGAGTGCATATTAACTACTTGCAAGGAAGAGTGTCCTTTGACATTCTGTTAAGTGGATCCCATATTATCAGATAATAAGAATGCAACCATTGGAGGAGCCTGGGGTGTAGGCTGTGTGCTAGTGGCTATAAATATCAAATGAAAAGGGGACTCCTTTTTAATTCTCTGTACTGCAGGGTGGTACCCAAAGAATGCAACAGTATTGTGCTGCTATGAAGAATTCTACTGAATATAAAAACTGCTCTGTTGAGACACAATTAACAAGAGACTAGTGCATTTTTCTACACAACTACATCTACATTGTGAATATTCCCATTTAGATTGAAAGTATTGAAATTGTTGCATCTATTTGCAAACAATTTGTGTTGGGCCTGCTAATTACAGTATTTGTTGGAAAATTGAGTTAAAATGTTTACTTTTCAGTTTTACTAGTTTTACTGCAAAGCATTTGTCTGAGCAAATTAAGAGCTGCATCATCTTGCACTGTTTCTCATTCAGAACAACCGGCTCAATAGAGCAACACAAATGTGCTTAATAAACCTCACCAGCTTTTTATTGCAAAACAATGAGAACGATAACAACAAAAAGACTCGCTAGCATATGTGCAAAGAGCACAGTAAATATTTCACTCTCTCTCTTTCAAGTCTGGTTTGGTAGCTCCATGTTTCATAAACTCTTCTGTTCAGTTTGTTGCTTGTATGTATCTTTTCTTTACAAAAGGATGCAGCTTTGTTCATTTGTAAATATAACCCATATATAGCAGGTTGCATTCTTGCTAGAGGAATAGCTAATCTATTCACAAACAAGAGAAAGGTTGATACTGCTGACATTCTGTTTAAACACCACAGCCAACAAACATCTCTATTTACATTATGCATTTCCTGTATTTACTGTCACATTCTTAGGGGAAGTTATTATCTTGGAGAAAGACTGAAAGTGTTTCTGTTGAAAGAAAAACAGGTCGGCTGAAGCATTTTAGCATGAATAAATCATCAAACTCTATAGGAGGCTGAAACAGGGCTAAACACCACGTTTCTTGGCACAGTCAAGTGCACAACATGTAACAAATACATCAAATAAACAGCTACGTGCTGCCACAGGAATTGCAAGGTTGCTGTTGGCCACAGCCGCGCCGTCACTATATTTTGATACTTTAATCTACACGGAGCTCCTTCATGGTTCTTACCTATTCACCAAGAGAGAACGAGCGTGGCCACTCCCCCAGTCTTATAACCCTAGCTAGTTAGTACAAGACTCATGGTACTGTCACAAGGCTCCCTCGGTCTGGAAGAAAGAAGGTTCTTTCACCAAGAACAAGTAGAAGAATTGTGAGGAAGGTTAATTACAATTTGTGACAGGATGTCAGTGGTGCAGTGTACAAAAAGATGGTCCAAACAGTATTTCACTTCCAGAAACATCAGTGTTTATTCAAAATCAAAATAATAAAGGCACCCCTCTACCAGCAATGGTATCAGGGGTACAGTCCCACACACAAAGGGTACAAAACAATTTGTAATCCCGGTGCATGCAATTGTGCTTTCCAAAACTGGGGAATTGTGATGTGTGTCTGTGCAGTGAGGAGTGTGCTTAGGGATGTGTGCTGGCTTCGTGGCAACAGCGTCCTGTCTCCTCAATCCTTCTCTGCAACAAACAAAAACAAACACGTAATCCATACAAAACAAACTCCAGCCATAGATTACGTTTCAGCACAAGGCCTGCTACTGACTTAGCTACTTCCCATTTGTACCACAAAAATCCTCCCAGCAATCAACCCGCCTCCAACTATGTGCTTCCCCTAACATGCTTACCTTCGGTTTTCGCCTACCATCGAGGCTTCCCATCTAGAAGGAAGCATACCAACAACCTTACACAGCACCCTTTCTGGGAGGGAGGGAGATTAACTTGAAATCCTTCACTCTCTGTCACAATCCGACATTGACTGCCAAAGATATTCAAAATAAATTGGCTGCAAGTGGGACTGGGGTTTCCATTTCAACCATAGGTCGAGTATTGCATGGTGAAGGTCTCAATGGTCAAAGGCCAAGAAAAAAGCCACTCTTTGGAAAAATTAAAAGGATAGTCGCTTAAAGTTTTCAAAATGGCATTTGAATGATGGATATGAGTTCTGGTCAAAGGTTTTGTGGAATGATGAAACAAAAATCGAGCTATAGTTGTTACATTTGGAGAAAGTCTGGTGAGGCGTACAAAGAAAAGAACATCATACCTACTGACAAGCATGGAGGTGGAAATATCCTTTTATGGGGCTGTTTTTTTCCCTCTAATGGTACTGGAAATTCCAATACATGGTAAAATGGATTCCATCGCATGCCAAAAGATATTGGCCAATCATCAGAAACTCTTCACTACAAATGTGGTTTAAAGTGCAAATGGACGTTCCAACATGACAACGATACAAAACACACATCAAAATCTAGTTCAGAATGATTAAAGAAGAATAAAATCAAGGTTCTGGAATGGCCTAGTCAAAGTCTCGATCTAAATCCAATTGAGAATCTTTGGTATGAGTTGAAGGCTGTGCACAAGGGAAGTCCTTGGAATTTGAATGAACGGGAACAATTTTGCATTGAAGAATGGTCAAAAAATCTATAAAGAATAATGCCAAAAGCTCATTGAAAAATATCCTAATCGTTTAAGAGTTTATTATTGCTAAAGGTGCCTCAACTAGCTATTATTTTCGTTGTCCTTGTCAGGGTATGAATACTTTTGAATTAACATTTTTGGAGTTTTACAAAAAATTGGCTGGAATAAATAATTATAGACATCTATTTCTTGTAACTTTGTTCCTCATCCAAAAAAGCAAAGCTTTTGCTTCAAAAGATTTTTCCTATAATTATTTGTTTTTGAGAAATTTCTAAAAATTATAAATTTCCATTGGGGTATGTAAACTTTTGACTTCAACTTTATTTTTACCATGGCAACAGACCCCTAAACTGCCAACTTTCCATTTTTTCAAAACCAGACATCAAATCCCACCCCCAAGCCCCACTGCCTGCTAGAAATGATTATGGCAATTTGTAACCAGTAAAATACCCAGAAGTACTCTAACAAAAAAGTCCTGCGAAGGAGTGAAATGCAAAATAAAGCAGTATATATTTTAGTTTAGTTCTCAAACTTAACAGACCAATATAAAAACATGTTTGCACAATGGAGTGAGAGGAATGTAGACAGAGAAACATGGAGATGGCACGCTCTGATTGGCTCTTAGCACAGTAAGAAGGGAAATACCCAAACGGCAATGAACAGTGAGCAAGAAAGATTTACAAGAACCGTACTGTGGAAGGATGAGGAATTCACTGACACAGGAGACAGAAAGTTGTAGTGATAAACCCCACTCGGGTGCACTATTTATTGTTCACAGGCAGGTGGCACTAAAGGTCCACCGTTCTCAGATACCAGCAACGGTAAATGAGACACGGCCATACAGACACTCGCAGGTGCCTAAACAAATAATAATCAAAAACAGAGGATACAAAGAGAAAGAGAAAATAAAACACTTTTAACAAACTACAAAATAAAGGTGCTGCACTGCAGCTTTATCCCAAATGTTGCTATCCGCATAACCCAGGTCTCCATCCTACCCTCATATATATTTTTTTATTTAGTTTTGTTTTGGTCCTCTCCGGCTGTGCTTGGTCTGGCAGCAACGCTTCCACTGGCTCTTTTTTTCATCTTTAAAAGGGCAAGTCTCAGGGAGCATTACTTTATAGGCCCAGCAATCTCCCAAGGCCCGCCACAGAGAGAGGGAAAGCCAACACTATCTTACGAGACTGCTGCCCTCTTCCTGCAGCACCATGCATACGTCAGACAGTCAGCACAGATCTCCCCTGTTACACATACTTTTGCTGTCTGATCAGCGGTTCTGACCAGACACTGTACATTTTCCCTTAAATCCAGCTGTCCGGTCAAACACCAGACAGTTGGCAACCCTACCCTAATTACATTCATATGTATGACCGTTTTTTTTTTTTTAAATATTAGACTCTTTCCTATATGTTATCACCTTATTCAATGAGCAGTGCTAGTGCTGCTTAATGTCAACAGTCGCCATATTTATCACTAATTGCAACAAGCACTGTAAAGTGGACAATAGTGTCGTGCATATTTACGCTGTATATCTACGATTTATGTCACAACTGTGTCCTCACCAATTACCATTAAAGAAAATACCCATTATAGCTCTTAATGTAATTATGAACCATAATAAACACAATACCTCAATAAGAACTAGCAATTCTGGCCTAATTATCCCTAGATTCATGATGAAAAGAGATTAACAATTAATAGTATGTATGTTTAAGTATTTCAAATCAATCATTAATGTATATTTGTTATAAGACAAAAAGAAACCTAACAATCCAAATTATTATTACATTTATTCATATCCTCAAAGGAAGAAGAATAAAAGTTAGGCTTCATAGTTAAAAACATATGTATAAAGAAGAAACAAATTAAAACATTCAAGGAAAAGTAATGCATTGTTAAATGTTCATAATTGAATACTTGGTGTGCTCTCTGGTCATAGAGTTCTGCATTAGTGAAGCAGTCTTTAGAAGTTCATCATGCATTGTTCAGTTCAGCCACGCATTACATATACATGCGCTAGCTTCCAAGTGGCTGAGAATGCATGCACAATGTTCAGCATCTAGTTGAATAAACCCACATTACGTATATTGCAAACACACAATATGAGTTTGATACTTATTCTGTTTGTGCGATGTTTAAAACAAAGTATTTTTAACACGGTCGTCCTCTCTGTGGAAGTTAGTTAGCGCAGCATCTCTGTGAAGGCTGTAAGCAAAACAGGGGTGGCGCCACACTTTGGCCTGAGCCCACCCATTTTGCTCATGTGCCCACCCAGTTATGGAGTGATTGACAATTAAAAACATTTCATACCAAACCGATTCAGAATGTAAAATACTGTGGCAAATTAGCTCATCTCGTGGTTCAAAAAATATATCTGTCGTCCCACCCACCTCAGTGTCAAATATCAAATATATCAGTGTCCCACCTGTTGTCATGGTTATGAAAAAAAGTTTGGTGATTGGACGGCTGAGATATGAGATCTTGCGTCTTCGATACTATAATAGTATCAAAATTAAATGCCTTGGCAGCAAACATACAGGAACTTTTCTTTCATTGCAAGGCACATAAGCAACCAGCTTGTGCAGCTACTGTTTAGTTATTTATATTATATATATGGGTAATTGTATGTAAAAAATAATGTGATATCAATTATAAGTCACCCTGGATAAGAGCGTCTGCTAAGAAATTAATACATAGGTTCTTATATTAAAAGTTTTAGTGACTCACTCTGAAAAGGTCAAGTCTCAGGCGGTAATTGTGCGTGCTGCGTTTATTCATTAAATATTTTTAAATAGCCTGTTTACACAAATAACCATGAATAAACTAAATAGATAGCATCTCACTTTTGTTTCAATTTGGTAAATTTGTCAACACTACTCTGTTTTAAAGATTGCTCATTTCCAGTACAATTATTCAGAGAAAGTGTTTCCCTTCTCTGGTGAAATTAAAAAAATATATAGAGAGAAAATTCAATTCTAAATACTGAAATGTATTATTTTTTTCAATATCAGTTGACGAAATTCAGTGCTTATCCGGCATATTAACACCCCGTCTCTGCTCATGAATGATTGGACATGTCAGATCTGTCACTTTCCCATTGGCTACTCAATTTCCTTTAATTTTCCTGAATGGCCTCTGCGTGCTTATGATTGGACAGCTATGTAAAACTTGGCAGAAATTTGACTCTCCTATTGGTTAAAACTTACTGTCAGTACCTGCAACTGAAACAGACACAGTTTATGTCCCACCCAGCTAACTTACGATTGGGCTGCCCCAGAGACAATGCAGATATTCAATTGGTTGATCGTATTGCAGAGGCCCTTCAGGAAAAAAAAAAAATGCTGCATACATACAAGCACAGCATAAGTGAGCAGCACTGTCAACAGAATGCTGTGGAACTTTTGTTGGAAAACTTGTTTAAAGCTTTTATTTTCCCATGCTACGACCTGCCTGAAATGTGTTCACAACCCATAATTTAAGAACAGCTGCCACGAGCACAAAATTGCCCACAGGCACCACTTTGAGGACCACTGCTAGTGTCCTAAGTACACATATTAGTAATTACGTCATTACGTTTACGTCATTAAGTCAGAAAAGGCCCGTCCGTGAAAATTTGGGGTCCCCAGCCAGGAATTAAATCCTGCAGCCGCTACTGAGGCATAAGCTTTTGTCGTTCTGGAGGGAGCCCATCTTCTCCGGGACAGCTTTGAAGATTACATCATTGTGTCCTCGTTGAAAAACATTGGAGTTTGATGAGTTGAGAGCGATGAGATTGAAGAGAGAAAGAGCGAATCCTGAGAACTACGAAAATCCTTGTTTTGAGTTTAAATAACGCGATGTATAGGCATTCCCTTGTACTGTAAACAAGTCCTTGTTGGTCCTTCACAGTATTTGATAGATAGCTGCGTGTCACACAAAAAGTGTGTGTTAGAATCAGAATATATCCACCTTTTTAGTTATCAAAGGACTCTAGAGTTATCATTTAAACCTCCTATTCAATATAACTTTAGTTACATTCATTAGAGAGGCATATACATTTCAGTTTCATTCTCTATACAAAATGATGATTACAAGCATATAAAACACATCATAATACAATCATAGGATAATATAAAAAAAATTATTAGTTTATAATATTAATTTAAAACACAATAAACCCTTCAGATTTATTGGGAAACTTACTTAAAATAACTATTAAACCTGTGTCTACAAGTTATGTAATTAAAAATGATTCTTAAAGCATTTTAACCAACTTTTAACACAATAATGGTACAACTGCATAGTCACTGTAGCTGGGCTTGATAAGTTTTATGACACCTTAGGAGACCAAACAATCAGATAGCATTTTGGAAGGCGAGCTTCAAAGAGTTAACACAGTTTGTGGCCTGTGCCTTGGCCTACTCAACAAGCTTTGAAATAGATCTGGTTAAGAAAGTTCTGGAATCGATGTTAACAACCTAATCACACAGCATGCCACACAGACAACAGTCTGAATTAAATATCTGGGAAATGCTTATATTAAAATTAATTTAACCATGAATTTCCTTGACAATAGGCTACATTCGAAACAAAGATATAGGCAATTAGAAAAAAAAAATGGCGAGGTTTACACCAATAACAGAAGAATTTCAACAAAGTTTTTAAAAGAGCAAGAAAATAAAAATACAAGAAAAACACTTTGCATTCAGTGAAAGAAGCAAGAGAACTTTCAAATTGTATGTTCCCCAAAATAAAAATAATAATGGGAACGACTTTCAACCAAATTCTCAATCTCAAATTTCAACAATCTCTCTCTCTCTCTCTCTCTCTCTCTCTCTCTCTCTCTCTCTCTCTCTCTTTCTCTCTCTCTCTCTCTCTCATTTCATGTTATTAAAGGTCAACTGTAATTATTTAGATAGAAAAAAGCATTTTGCTTTACTGAGATTTTTGTGTTAACGGTTTTGTACAATCAGAACGTTTTTTTTTTTTAAATTTAGAGTGCGTTTGGGGGGGGGGGGGGGGGTTAAAAGGCCCCAATCTTCCCCCCAATTTAGAATGGCAATCATAGACACAGACTCCATGGTGCTCTGAGGCTCAAGCACCAATGGGGAACAATTTTTAAAAATTCTTCTCACTGTGTGTCATCTCCAGCCTCAGAAGACCTAATGTTCACCATGACCTTACCAGAGAACTAGAGGTAAATAAGATTGCTGTCAGTTTCATGCAGAGAGCTACTGTGAGACATAATGTCTTTAAGCTGGGACATCAGTGAAGACAGTGTTTATAGGTGAGTACATTTATTATAATTTAATACATTATAATTAGGGCTTTAATTTGAAAATAAAACAGGTGTATATATATATATATATATATATATATATATATATATATATATATATATATATATATATATATATATATATATATATATATATATATATACACACCAACTACAGAATGAGTGACAGCACATTCCTACATTTCTATTGGAGACTCCGCTTGCGAGATTTAAAACAAGATTACAATTAGGAATGGAGGCTTGTTCACAGGATTTAAAGCTTACACTTAAACCACATATGGCGGCTTTAAAACAGAATTGCAAATTGTGGCCATATGTAAATAATGTCTTCACACAAAAACTCCAGAAAAATGTGCCTGTGACCATAGGGATTTCAGTTGTGGAAGACAACAAAGGAAAGAAGGTGCAACTTAACTGTGCAAGTACCGTGGAGTTACTACTATACATGTTTTGATAGAAATAAATGTCCAAGCATTTTGGAAAGTAACCGAAAACACTAATTTCATACAGTATATAAAAGCCCCCCCCCCCCCACCAAAATAATAAAAAGATTTACATAAAACACGAAAATAGCTAAAAACAAGCACCGAAAAATTAAATTTATAAAAACTGAAAAACAGAAGCCCTAATTATAATATAATTATACTTTAATTAATAATAATGTAATACAACCACCCCAACGCCACAGCGGCAGAAACAAAAGTCAGCTCCTATGATGGCAATTATGTTCCCTCACCACAGCGCAGGAGAACCAAAGCTTCATCGGGGCGACTTTTGATCCCATGAAAAGCCAATTTCCTGTTTTACACCCAGGAACTCGAGAGCAAATATATTGCATATGATAAATATTTGCATACTATTTTCTTAATGGTGGAAAAATACCTGAAAATAACACTACACGGGGTAAACCACTCGGGGACCCCTGAAAAGACATATATAAACAGTTTGTAAAGACTTGCTGTGTGTGTCTGTGTGTCAGATTTTTCTTGTTATCAGTTTTTGTGTTAAATGATTTATACTGTTGTTATAAACTGCAGTTCAGCTGTAATGTATTAGGGGGTTAGAACTTCACAGTGGCATCTTTAGACTCCCCAAACTAACACTAAAATGGTCATGGTGATTATAAAGAATAAGGATAATAATACTAGTGCTCTTTAACAGCTCTTACCTTCCCTTGTCAGCAGGCAGACAGAGCCTGGAGTGGCTCCTTGCTTCTTGTTCCAGTGTCCTGTGCAATGCCAATCATCTAGCACCTGCTCACACTGTCCCACGGCCTTTACATCACGCCAAAACATCACATGTGCACATTGTTGATTTATGAATATACCGGTACCTTTATTTCAAATGAACCGTTGACAAATATTTTGTTTTATAAAAACATTTACCTAATCAAGGTTGGCACAGAAACGACCTATCAGCTTCTCTGCGTTAACCTGCAGGAAACTTCAACTAGTTCTTTTATACAAACCAATTAATTTAAATTACATGGAACAGCATGTTTAACAGACCCAGATCAGCACTGATCTTGCAAAACCTAGAATAGTGCTGTAAGTTAAACTAAGACAAAATGGAGCATTTACTTCAGTATTTAAGTGTCTATTTTTTTGCTAGTGGTTGTATGCAGGAATACTTTTAATAGAATTGAATTGAGTAAAACATGAAGCTTGATTTGAAATCCACCTACATTTCAATTTACTCTTGTCTTGGATAAGCTAGTCTAAGAATGTAATCTCCACAAGTTCACAACTGACAGGTGCAGTACTGTATCTGTCCTCCAACTCTAACCATGAAGACCTTCCCCTGCTGAGGGGGGAAGCCCCATGCCCTGCCCTGCTTCCCTTGCAGGTCTCTTTTGAGCTCTGAACTCTGTCTGATGAGACGGCATTGTCTTCACAGAAACTTTGCAATCCAATCAGCCACCTGATCCCCACAATCAAATGTTTTTACTCTGGTAGGACAAGCATAGCAGGCTATGAGCTATATAGGATGATACCTGTGTGAGCTGAATACACAGTGGCTATTTAGTACTGGGTCTTACTTCAGTCTTGCAACCATCAGTTTAGTTGCATGACTAGAGACACCAAAATTGCTCTCAGTGACGGTCGGGTGATTTCAGCATTGCCCTGCTTTTACTTGCACAGCTGATGAACACAGATCTAAGAAACAATCTTAACCACTACTTCCAGAAACAACACTCCTACCAACGGATTTAAGAACTGCCAACACCAATCTCTCTGTATCATTAAATACTCTGACATAATATTAAAAGAAACAAGGGTCTGATTAAAAAAAAATTGGTGGGTGTTCTTAGTTTATCAATTTCAAAAAGTATAAATATGCTCTGCTTTAACATTTCAACTAGTCAGTTCAGCCCCTCATTTCAATCTCACCTGTCCCTGCACACTTTGCTCTGGCAGAGTGCTGCATACCTGTGCAGTGGAAGAGATGCACTGGTGTGATTGGACATTGTGCTGCACTCTCATACCACAGTACCATGCACACAGGGTTTCTAATATCACTAGATCCTAGTTTCTTGCTTTTATCTTATTGGCTCTGTTCTCAATTGAGCCTGCTGTCAAGACACTCCCCTTTATTTATTGATTGTTTATTTTTGAGTGTAGGCTTCTTTCTGCAGCACTTAATTCCACTCCTGGGTCGACATTCATGTGAATTGTACATTTCTTACACTGATCAGAAGTCTACACCCACTAATGGCAAGCCCAAGATTTTTCTTGTGATAGATCTACAAATACACAAAAATGTTATGTGTAAATGTTATTTAACACGCATTACATTTTCACTGAATGGCCCTCTTGCATTCTGCTTCCATGTGTTTTAACCGTCTACCAGCAGATGGTGCCATCTAACAACTAGATTTGTTTTGGAGGACTGAAAAAAGCACAGTATTTGTATAAAACCAAGTTTTTGTACAAAAGAGCCAACTTCTCAACATTTTGGTATGTTTAACATACCTTTGTCAAGGGAAAGTGTCTTTGAAAACAAATAGTGGATGCCATGGTCACTACACTATATATATATCTACAATAAAATCTAGTTAACAACAGTAAATAAATACCGGTATTTAACAAAAATAACAACGCAATACTTATACAATTTCAGTCATAAACACCATTTTATATTAATTAGGAATGCCAACACACAATGATATCTCACAGGCTAAAGTAAAAGAAAGTATTGTACTGTTCTTGTTCTGGTGTGAAAGAAAGTGTGTAATATAACTGTATACATTAAGAGTCCAAACAAGTATTTTGAGTTACATTACAGATGAGCCGCTGGTTATAGTTCAATGGACCATCTCACTGTGTACAATACCATGCCAGAATGAAAAGACTACTTCATATCTTTTTCCTCAGTAAAGTTTCAAATATCAATTGTCATAATTCTCATAATCACGACAGTTAACTTCTGAGCGTGTCTAACTCCATGCTGTCTCGTACAGAACACAATGAACCACCTGTCATGGCACGTGGGGCTAGATCTGGACATAGCTTACTGTTAAAGTTACACAATCATCCCAAAATATACTAATTGATCACTGTGGTTCACTATAGAATATGCTGTATATAAGACCTAAATGCCCAGAAATATTTGTGCAATACAAAACTTTTTCAGATCTTGCAAACCAACAATTTTCTTTTTCTAACTGACAGATAGGAAAGGTTTCACCAAGTCCTAAATGTTAGGAAAAAAAAATTAGAAAGTTACCAAGTTTAGGAATGTTCTGTAATGTGCTATTTCCTATTTTAAATTACAATAGGAAAATAAGTTAGGAGAGCATTTTCTGTAATATCAACTCTCCTAAACTTGTAGTTAGGACATTATGTCTCTGAAGATAAGATTAGATCGTCACTTTTTGGTGCTTTTGTAATATGGTCCCTGTTGTACATATTTATGTTAAACTGAGCATGACCTAGAAACTGTGCTGTCATCTGTAAGAGCAGAACATCCCAAAAACTGGGCAGAATTCAGAAATGCAGAGCAGCCCAGAATTTGGGACAATATCTGAAAACCAAAGCGGCCCAGAGTCTGGGACTGTAACAGGCTGGCGTTGCGGTGACGTCAAGCAAGATGCAGGAATAATAACACTCACAAGGTACTGCAGTGCAAAAAGATGCATGGTGCATCGTTTATTAACCCTTTGAGTAGTACGAACGTACTGGGACGTCATTGAATTTATGGTCCCCAGGGAGTACGAACGTACCGGTACGTTCAGCAAATTTTGAGCTTTGAACTTGAACTTTGAACTTGAATTATTGAGTCTACAAAACTGCTGAAAATCTGATATTGCAATGCTAGGTGTCTGTAACACCTTGCAGTTGTCTCTTGCACCATCTGCCAGATATTTACGGAATTACACACAACAAACCCAGTCACAAAATGTCAACAATGTATGGAAAACGGCGAGAAATGCTCTGTGGGAAAGAAGTACTAGAAATTATATTGAATTCAGATTTAAATTCTTCTACTGAATCAGGTGTTAGTGAAAATAGCAGTGAAGAATATTTACCTTCAATATCGAGTGGCCCAAGCTCAGACAACGTAACAAGGATCACTGACCTACATTTTCCTCACAGCCTTCACCCTCACCATGTGTTTACCTGGATATGATGTCTCTCTCTCTCTCTCTCTCTCTCATTTCTTTCGTGATGTGTTGTTGATCCTGATCGATGTCAATACCTTTTCCAATTTTGAATGCTTGCATCAGATCGCTGCGTAGTCTTCTTTGTTCAAGACGGAATAGATTCAATTCTTTTCACCTGTCTCCATATGGCATGCTTTTTTTTTTTTTTTTATAAATGTAGTCGTGGCCAATGATTTTTACCCTAGTTTGGGAATCGCTAATTGTGTTATTATTAATTCCGGTTCACTGCTGCAAGCCCCCGATGACTCAGGAAATGCAGGTTGAAACATACGTTCTCTGAAACGTGTTCCTGCCAAGCCGTCATTTTTCAAACTGCGGATCCACAGCGAAGCCACCAGACCTAAAATGCCAGAGAACAACACAGATCTGAATGGCTCCACTGCAGACCTGCAGGTGCCCTATTAGCCACAGGGGTTGCTGGTGCACAGTAAACTGTGGATTGCCCTGTGGGGTGCATCCTTCACCACGTGGAGCGCCTTTACTTCACTCAGCCTTTTAAACTCAGAATAATTCTGGTCTCTCTTCTTTGCAGTCTTTCTATTGCAGCAATATCCTTTTTGTAGCAAGGTGACCAGAACTGAACACAATATTCTAGATGAGGTCTAACTAATGCATTGTAAAGTTTTAACATAACTTCCCACTTTTCACTACATATCTGAGCATTTTGATAGCCTTTTTTATAGCTTCCCCACATTGTCAAGATGAAGTCATTTCTGAATCACCATAAACTCCTAGATCTTTTTCATAGATTCCTTTTTCAATTTCAGTATATCCCATATGGTATTTATAGTGGACATTTTTATTGCCTGCGTGCAGCACCTTACACTTTTCTATATTAAATGTCATTTGTCACTGCAAGCTGGCCTGTGCGATGACGTCAGACCCGGAAGAAACACAGCACTGCGAGGTGATACAGTGAATGAAAGCGTTGCTTGAATGGTTTAATAAATGAACAAAATAAAAAGGTTAAACGAACGAAAAATACTGTACACAAAACAGAACGTCACTCAGGCCAAAACAGACAGACACTAACAAACGGGTCAAACACTAAACACACAACAAATATCGTGCTCATCTGGGTCAGCACGGATAGCAATTGTTATTGTACTTAATTAATTTTCTTCTCTCTCTCTCTCTCTCTCTCTCTCTCTCTCTCTCTCTCTCTCTCTCTCTCTCTCTCTCTCTCTCTCTCCCCAAACCTCTCTTCACTTGGAAACATTCACCCTTTTATGCAGCTGTACCGAGATTGGATTGTTAATCAATCATTCAATTGGAATCTCGGTACATCTACAGATGGACTACTTTGTGCCCTTCCCGTGCTTCCATACAAATACCCCTTTTACTGTGAAGTGATTGTGCCATCCTCGTGTCTAAATACAAATATACATTTTATAACATTCATGCTACATAACTTCATATTATATCCCGTGCACCAATACATATACACCAACATTAATACACCACATGCAATATATAAACATAAAATACACACATGGATGAGACACACTGCCACAGTCATGTGCCTTTCCAGTTCTGAATGCTGTCTATATCATTTTGAATGACCTTTGCTGCTGCAACGGTATTTGCTACTACTATTTTTGTGTTGTCTGCAAATTTAACAAGTTTGCTTACTATGCCAGTATCTAAGTCATTAATGTAGATTAGACCTGTATCTGTAGACATCTTCTCTTACCTGCCATTAAACCAGAGAAATATTCAGTACAAGTGAATGAGAGTCACCTCGAATGAGCAGCCACAAATCTGCAGCCCCTTTGATTCACTGCACATAAGAACAAAAGTAAATTTACGAATGAGAGGATGCCTTTCAGTATTCAATTAAGAATTTATTTTATTTTTGTATGTTTCCTTGCAAATCTTTTTTTAACAAACATTATGGATTTTCTTCCATCCATCTTCTCAGGGTATATGCCATCTACCTGTTTAGCAATTTATAATATAAAGTAGCCTAGTATAAATGTTAAAGATAAAAGTTTCTCATATGCTGTATTAGTGCAACTAATGGAATACCTCTACTTTCATTGAAATTCACAATGCTGTTATCCTAGGACAGCCAACCCAATTCCCTTTGAAAAGTAATAAATGCCTGGTTCTTCCTGGTATTTCATCATTTCCTGTCTAGTACATCATATGACATGATTGCAGTTTTGGCTTGAAACTGAGCTGCAGCAAAGGAAGTGATTACATACCAGGAAGCAGCAGCAACAACTTTTACTTCTGTAGCATTGACCGTAAAATAATGGAATATTCAAAATTTGAAGTAAATAAATCCAAGAAGAGAGACAAAATAGGGTGATAGTATTGCCAGTGCTTATAGGAAAGTGGATTTTAAAACCATGGTTAGCAATCCTTTAAAGTTGCCTCTCACACCTGTGCGATTACAAAACTTATTGTTTTCAGTTTAGGAATATTTTTAGAATTTGACCCATGCTCTCTCAGAAAAATGCAGAGGTCCTGATTCACGCTTTTGTCTCTTCCAGGGTTGATTATTGTAATTCTATCTTTATAGGCTTTCCCGATTCTACCATTTCACAACTTCAGCTTCTCCAAAACTCTGCTACTCATCTCCTAACACAAATTCAATTAAGACAGCACTTTAGCCCTGTCTTGGCATCCTTACACTGACTAACTGAGTTTAAAGTCCTACTTCTGACCTATAAGGCTTGCAGGGAACTTGGCCCTAATAACATCTGTGAGCTGGTGATGCCCTGCAATCTGGGTCGTTCTCTTCATTCCTCTAGCTCAGGCCTGGTCTCTGTTCCTTCTTTCTGCCTTGTCTCTATGGGTGGAAATTCACTCCCTGAGAGTATTCGCTTGGCTAACTAGCTTTCAATTTTTAAAAGTAGGTTACAAACATACCTTTCTGATTTGGCTTATTCTTAATTGTTCAGTGCTTTTTGATAACTGTTATGAAAGACGCGATATAAAAAACAATTGTATTGTATTAGTAGATATTAGAGGCTGTAGTTTTATGTTTAAAAGGACGTGGTTCATTAAAATCTGCCCCACAAATCCATTGACAGCTCAATACAAGCAATATAAAGCTGTGCTGCTGTGAATAATTTGCTACTTCAAGCTCTTGATCAATAAAGAAGCAAGTGTTGAGGTGTTTCTCTTGCAATTCTATTCTGTACTGTCTACAGGGAATTTCGAAATAAGATATATATATATATATATATATATATATATATATATATATATATATATGTGTGTGTGTGTGTATATATATATATATATATATATATATATATATATATATATATATATATATATATATATATATATATATATATATATATAATACACACACAACAAAGAAAAAAAAACTCAGCTAGTTTTTAGAGCAACTTGAGAAAAAAGAAGTGGACAGTTATCACTTCATTCATTAAAAAAACATTACTTATTAAACAGTGTTTACTATCACTCTGAGAAAGAAAGTTACAGTAATTAAAATATCATAATTTACTTAAGTTACGTTTATAGATGCTAATGGTACATCAGATTTAGATTTATATATATTATTGTACACTGAACTACTTATCATGACAACACATATTCCATAAAGTGTAAACATGTTTTAATATAAATCCTCTGTCCAAATCAGTGACTCTCTTTTTAGTATAGGCTGGTCATGTCTCAACTAAAATTAAAGCTTTGGCTTCAGTGTAATTGTTCTACAGTAACAGTAATTAAGGCATACAAATAATGACAACCGTGTTTATTGTTTAAAGCAACAATATATTATGATTCTATTTTATTTCTCTCAGTTTGAGTACAAAATAAATACAAATATAACTTTTTAACAAGATGGTGGCCAACCGTGCTGAGAAGTAAGAACTTAGCTAGAGATGCACTGATACCTTTAGAGCAGCTGAGCGTGGGTGATCAGTGGCACGTCACACAATTCCCTAGCTTATTTAGGATAAAGGATATGTGAAGAAAATATCAAAACAGTCCAACAAATACATTGTCACAAAACACTGTTTGCTTGTACAGGGTGTTCAGTAACACTTTAACTACAATTACATGGGGTTGAATTGCTGAACAGGATTGCTGTGTCACAGATCTGGTAATGATATGCGTAGATGTTTAGGTTTAACCCTTTTCTGCAATATAACGTATGTCATCTCAATGGAACTGACAGATTTTCACATTTGCATGAACAGCAAGTGGCAGATGGACTGTATCTCCTGACTGCTTTGCAAACTACCAGATGTAAAACAGCCTCACAAGTTATAGGTTAGCGGGAAGAGGAATAAATCTGGCGGCGCTGAGTAATTTTGAAAACTAACAAGAAGAATCATATATCTGCCTATTTATTAACTGTAGCAGGAGAACTAAATCACTCTAGGAAGTGTAGAAATTGAATTGCTGGTCTCATTCTCATTTTCATAATTTCTCTTATAAACACACCATGAGTGGCTTTCAGTTCCTGGAGTACAAAGCCCGGCTTCCACAGTGCAGGCAGGTATAAGCATAAACCTCTTACAGGTGCAGACATTAAAGGGTAGAAGAAAAACCAAGGCTGAGAACAACGTGTATATTAAAGGAGATGGATTTGTTTAATTCCTGTATGTATCTGAATGTGAACATTCAGGCAAGCTGTGGCAAAGTGGTTAATTGTGTGCAGGTGCAGGAATGCAATAGTGATCAATGAACAGACAGAGAATGATAATCCAATTGGTCTGATGAACCAAGGACAGTGAATAATAACAATGTTAACAGGCAATACAGCGATGTGTATTGCTCTGTTTCAATTCATGGGTTTGTCCCGAAATAATAATAGTTCTGTTCCTAAACACCCACATGTAACACAAACACATACACAAGTCCACAGTGCATGCTCTAGTGCTAGTAATGCAAATACCGTGTTTCGTAAAAGCAAGGCGAAGTGTTGTCCGGGATTTAGTGCTGACTTCTGGCGACGGCTCCGGTTAGCAGTCAAAATAACAACAAACAGTATATTTATTAATGACAAAACAAACAAAACACTCATAATAACAACACACGTTCTCCTTTCGGTTCAGCTTAACCATAACAAGGAACAAATTACTTTGCTACGGTCCCTTTTGTACAGTCAATCATGACCCCTTGGTTAACTAGTGCAACCGCTCTTCCAATCCGTAGCTGCTACGTCATTTCCCTTCCGGGTCGATGATTTAGTGTATCGTAGCTCCACCCCCTTTCTAGATGACCAACTTCCTTCTAACCCTGGGAATGAATATTCTGGCCATCCAGTCCAGAGCACTCTGTTCCCTTTAAGAACATAAGAAAGTTTACAAATGAGAGGAGGCCATTCGGCCCATCTTGCTTGTTTGCTTGTTAGTAGTTTATTGATCCCAGAATCTCATCAAGCAGCTTCTTGAAGGATCCCAGGGTGTCAACTTCAACAACATTACTGGGGAGTTGGTTCCAGACCCTCACAATTCTCTGTGTAAAAAAGTGCCTGCTATTTTCTGTCCTGAATGCCCCTTTGTCTAATCTCCATTTGTAACCACTGGTCCTGGTTTCTTTTTTCAGGTCGAAAAAGTCCCTTGGGTCAACATTGTCAATACCATTTAGAAGTTAAATGTTTGAATCAGATCACCATGTAGTCTTTGTTCAAGACTGAATAGATTCAATTCTTTTAGCCTGTCTGCATAGGACATGCCTTTCAAACCCGGAATAATTCTGGTCGCTCTTTTTGTGCTCTTATTAGAGCAACAACATCCTTTTTGTAGCGAGGTGATCAGAACTGAACACAATATTCAAGAGGAGGTCTTACTTTTTGTGACAGGGTCTTCCTCGGGTCACGCGTGTGGGTAGCCGCTGTTCAAGCATACAGAGAGACAGAGGTTGGTGTTGAAACGCCGGCACAGGCGCGCAGGATTTATTAACAACAAAAAGAAAGTGAAAGTAAAATAAAGGCGGTCATGTGACGTTACCAGCGATGGTAACGCACAGAGGACAAATACAGTAAACCGTACAAAAAGTGCAAAATAAAACACAATACCCCAAACTATAACTCAAAAGGTGCCGTGAAAACGGCAGGCCTTGCAGCAGCTAAACAATTAAATCAATTGTAACAATTAACACAAAAACATACAATAAACTACATATTTCCCATTGTGCAAGGCTTACGCTTTGCCACATATCCTCCCGCTCAGAATGGAACCCATAGGGGTCCATTCGACAAAACAAAAAAAACACAAGGGTGGGTGGGAGGGAACATTAGAGCCAGGCGCAACCTCCATTCATCATACCAGACACCAGGCTCCAACGTTAGTTAGCATAAACAATAAACATGCACACACATACAACCACTATCCACATACCAATTAACAACAATACACCCACAATTATTACCCCCTAAACCCAGTGTCCCTTCACGGGGCTCCTCTCCAGAGGATTGACCCGCCTCCTTCTGAGACGATCCCCCACAAACGACAGGTCCTCCTTCGCTGACGCTCGGCAGGCAGTTCCTCCCGCTGGCGTCCGGGCAGGCAGTCTCTCCTCCTCCCTCGCCAGCTTCCAGGACCGGAACTCCTCCTCTGCAGCTCTCGGGGACGGACCCTCCTCGGCCTCTCTGGCGTTCGGGCGGGATGTCTCGGCTCCTTTGCAGTGCCTTTAAGGACAGCGGCTCCATCCCTCTCCTTCAGCAGCCCCTCAGTGTTACCTGCGGTCTGCCCTTGTCCCCCCCAAAAAATTTCAGGGGTTTGCTCCTCCTGTCTCTCTGTAGCCATCTAGCCTTGCTTCGGCAGGATGCAGCGGAATCCACTTCCGACACCATATGTGACAGGGTCTTCCTCGGGTCACGCGTGTGGGTCGCCGCTGTTCAAGCATACAGAGAGACAGAGGTTGGTGTTGAAACGCCGGCACAGGCGCGCAGGATTTATTAACAACAAAAAGAAAGTGAAAGTAAAATAAAGGCGGTCATGTGACGTTACCAGCGATGGTAACGCACAGAGGACAAATACAGTAAACCGTACAAAAAGTGCAAAATAAAACACAATACCCCAAACTATAACTCAAAAGGTGCCGTGAAAACGGCAGGCCTTGCAGCAGCTAAACAATTAAATCAATATTTTAACAATTAACACAAAAACATACAATAAACTACATATTTTACTGTGCAAGGCTTACGCTTTGCCACAGCATTGTACAGTTTTTAACATTACTTCCCTTGATTTAAATTCAACACTTTTCACAATATATCTGAGCATCTTGTTGGCCTTTTCTATAGCTTCCCCACATTGTCTAGATAAAGACATTTCTTGGTCAACATAAACTCCTAGGTCTTTTTCATGGATTCCTTCTTCAATTTCAGAATCTCCCAAATGATATTTATAATGCACATTCTTATTGCCTGCGTGCAGTACCTTCTCTATTAACTGTCATTTGCCATGTTTCTAGCCAGTTCTGAATCTTGTCTAGATCATTTTGAATGACCTTTGCTGTTGCAACAGTGTTTGCCACTCCTCCTATTTTTGTGTCATCTGCAAATTTAACAAGTTTTCTTACTATACCAGAATCTAAGTCATTAATGTAGATTAGGAATAGCACGGGACCTAATATTGATATCTGTGGTACTTCATTGGTTACCTCGCTCCATGTTGACTGTCTCCCAGGATACTGTTACCATAAAGGTAGTTTTCCATTTTGGTTTACATGTAATAGAAGTCAGGTTTGATCTGTACTTACCTGGTTTGGTTTTCTTTCCCTTTTTGTGGATTGGTATTATGTTTGCAAT
This sequence comes from Polyodon spathula, assembly GCF_017654505.1. Lineage (NCBI taxonomy): Eukaryota > Metazoa > Chordata > Actinopteri > Acipenseriformes > Polyodontidae > Polyodon > Polyodon spathula. The sequence goes on from NC_054537.1 coordinate 60,353,450, forward strand.
TTTCCATTCTGTCGGTACAATCCCTGTGTCAAGAGATTGTTGCATGATCTTGGTTAGCTGTTTGTAAATAACTTCTTTCATTTCTTTGAGTACTATTGGGATGATCTCATCCAGACAAGGGGGTTTGTTTATTTTAAGAGCTCCTAGTCCCTTTAACACTTCTGCCTCGGTTATGCTAAAATTATTTAAAACTGGATAAGAACAAGTTGACATGTGGGGCATGTCCTCCTTTGTAAAAACTTGTGAAAAGTAATTAATATATTTGCTATTTTTTTTTGTCGTCTATGATTTTGCCATTTGTACCTCTTAAACATTTAACCTCCTCTTTGAATGTTCTCTTGCTGTTGTAATATTGGAAAAAAAAAATTGGAATTGGTTTTAGCCCCCTTAGCAATGTTCATTTCTATCTCTCTCTTGGCCTTTCTGACTTCCTTTGTGACTTGTGTTTGCAGTTCCGAGTACTCTTTCTGTATACTTTCTTTTTGGTCCCTTTTTAACCCTCTGTAAAGTGCCTTTTTTCACTGAATATTTTTTTAAATTGAACTATTAAACCATTTTGGCAATTCTGTTTTAGATTTAGATGTGTCTACTTTTGGGATGTAATTGTAACAGACATCCTTTTTCTGTGGATGTTTTCTCTATTTTACTCCAATCTACTTCTTTTAGCCTCTGTTACATATCTAAATAGTTTGCTTTTCTAAAATTGTAAACCTTAGCTTTAGTTATTACACAGCGCCCTCACAGGCCGGGAGAGAGATATATCACCAAGAATCATCCTCTGTCTGTCACACAAGCTAAAACAGAAACATGGCTGTAATTACAAAGAACCAGATTGAAGCACGTTCCTTCTTTAAAGGCGGTACATTCTTGGAAGCACTGTGTAATTACAAAATAAATAGCTTCAATTGTCATTTGCCATTTAATAGTTTTTTAATTAGTTTAACATTTCCCTTACCATTGTATGGTGCTCATGATTCATGGTTATTATGCTTCAATATTGAGTTATTTTACTCCCTATGAGCTTATCTCAAGACTTGAGTTCCAGGATGACTAGACTTCCTCAATCCTTTCAAATAATGTGACTAAGTGATCTTCCAGCTCTGCCAGCCCCAGCTCTACTGCACAGTAGGCACCAGCTATCAATACTATGCAGTCACAGAAATCCTTCTGCTTTCCCATAGCTTTTTCTGAAGTTGCGCACAACTCTCACAAATACCTCCAAACGTTTGGCTGGAATGGGAGAGGAAATGGCATTGCACAATTTCATACAAAAGTGGATGATTAAATATCAGTCTGAAGGTGAAGTACAGTACAAGTGCTGAATGCCTGTGCCCAACAAATTAGTGATTGAACAGAACTCTACCTTCCACAGTAGATGTCTGGCACAATATCATCTCACACAGTTAACTTGAAAAAAAAAACCCTAACAGTAGAATTAAAACAAAACTGAGATAGTAGCTTCTGGGCTAAGTTCTGAGGGTACAAGCTAATTACACTTTGATTGTGTCACTGTGCAAGATAAACGAAAAAGGGAGACAACAGAGAAAGAATTAAAGGAGCTGACACCATCTCAACTACAGTAAACAAAGCACTGCCATGTAACATAATTCTCAGTATAGGAAATTCTCGATCAAGGACAGTCGTTTTACTCTTTTTACAAGATTTCAGATGAAATGCAACAATTCCAGGACTATATCCAACAAGAAAGGCAGAGAAGAAAAATGACAGACAGACAGTAACTTTTTAAAGCTAATTTATTTTCTTTCTCTTTAATTTACCATCATACCGGAATGTGATTTATTTGTCCCTATTCACAAATGACTGTTTAAAGTGATACTTTGTTAAGGAATGTTGTTTTAACCCCATTTTGATTGGCGTTTATTAGTGTATTCTCATTTTTCAAAGATAATGTTTGTAAACAGTCCTTGAAGTACGGCCCATTGGTTTAGTTTGATTTTCATTTCATCCCATTTGCCTCACATAACTAGTTCATTTGTTATACAAATGGAATCCCTGACATCTATTCTTTAATATATAAAACCAGCATTCACTGCCAGTTTCAGTCATGATGAGCAAGACAGCAGATCTGAACCACTCTGAGAGGGCTGATAGTCGTTTGGTTTGCAGATGTTTCCGTATCCCAGTCCAAGAAGGTCTCAACAGCAATTACCTGATTGGCCATTCTTGAGAACATGCAAATATCCTCCCATCATATCCCTGATGGAATTACAGTACACACTGTAAGAATGGTCCCAGAACATGTTGAACAACTTGCACATTGAATCAATTCTGACCGGGGTAGCCCTACCCCTTACCATGCTATTGTGTTTCAATGTTTGTTCCAGGTGTTTGAGACATCTCTTGTGTGACCATGGTAAAGGGTCAACTTGATCAATCTATAAGCTACAGCTGGATTTTACGGCATAGGTGAATCACCGTGGATTGCATCAGCTTATACATTATGGGTAGTCCATGCTGTAGGTCGCAAATACAATGCAGGTGGATTCCCCTGTGCTGCAAAATGCTGTACAAAATCTGTGTCTCACCTGGTGGTATATTGACTGACCACTTGGACCCCATAGCTGGTTTATTTTATAGGGCTTTTGAGAAGCTGAACTATCTATTTTTTTTCTGTGTGAATATATTCTGTTTATAAATGATTCTTGATGTCAGCTAAAACCTTGTAGCTATGCGTGGTTTAACTCATTTAATTGGTAAGCTCCCTTAATGAGTGTAAGGTCCTAATCACATTGTAACAGGGGAGATCTCTGCTGACTATCTGGCGCATGCACGATTCTGAAGGAAGAGGTTGGCAGTCCTGCAGGATCCGTCTGTCAATCATGGCAGTGACACGGAGAGGTTGGATGAGGTGTGGTGGTCGGGGGGGGGGGGGGGGCCTTGGGGGGGGGGGGGGGGGGGGGGGGGGGGGGGGGGGGGGGGGGGGGGGGGTGGGGGGGGGGGGGGGGGGGGGGGTCTAAAAGTTAGCTTTGCTATTTACTCGTTACGATCTGCTACAGGCCTTCTATTTTCAATCGAAAACCTATAAAAGTTAGCTTTGCTTTGCTATTTACTCGGGCAGGCCTCTTACAGAAGAAACAGTGACACTGGGTTCGGATGCTGGTAAAAACAAACCAAAGCAGCTGGTGTGACATAACAACACAGGAAAGCATGGCTGAGGAAGACAGCCTCTATAGAATAATATAATAAGAATTATTACGCACCAGAGCCGGATGTGTGCAGTTAGCTGGGGAAATCTGGGCATCTGGGCAACCCCACAGAGTATAGTGAGGGAATAGCAAAGCAGCACCTTTTATTTTGTAGTTTTGATTAGTGTTTTATTTTCCTTTTTCTTTGTGCATTTTGTTTTGATTTTTATTTCGGGACCTGTGTGTGGACCACAATCAATCTGCCATCCTTTTACCATTGATGTTATTGGGTTGAGCTTTGCAGCAGTGCCACCTTGGGGTTTAAATAAATCGGTGCACCTGAGATGTGTTTCAAATAAAGCTCCTGTCTTCCGTGTCAGCGAATTCCCCCCACACTCATCTTGATTCAATCCACCAGACTGCAGGATTGTATTATAATCAATTCTATCCTAAGGATTAATCATTTAGACACTTAAGTTATTTCCTTATAGATGGATCAAGTATCGTGGGGAAATGGGAGCTCACACAATCTTTCCTGAAGGACAATTAATTATTTACACTAGGTTAACGAAAGATTATAAATGAATGGCACAATCTGGAAACTTCAAGATATCAATAAACAAGGCAGTTTAACACCAAACTGATACATTAGGACTGATTTTTCTGTTAAATATCCATATCAATGTTCCTCCTGTGGTTTACCAAGAAAGTGATGACATTTTAAACAATATTGCAGGTCTCCCTTTAATTGAGATGTTTGTAGTTTGTTGTTTTACTTTAATTCAGGAATTGCATGTTTTTTCTAATAAAATGCTATAAAAAAAAACCCAAACAAATAAAAATGCTGCTTCCTGGTACCTACATTTTGAGTGACATGAACAGCCTACTGCTAGCCTATAGGAGTTTGAATTTGAACTACAGCACAGGAAATGATTAGAAACCAGGAAGCAACATGAAGCATTGACTTTTTTTTTTTAAATCTTGGTTTACTGTATATATTTCTACACATTAACGAGACATTTAGGGCCAAGTGTTGTTAGTACAAAATAAACTACACAGTAATGAGGAAAGCACATATAGACTAGTCTGAGAACATTAAATAATCTTTATAATACATTATTTAATCTATGCTTGGATGACTATATTTATAAAAGGGGAGGGGGGATTAAAATCTTCAAGCAAGGACATTTGCAATACATGTTATGTTGCTTAAATGTCATATTCCCCTACTAAAGTATTTTTAATGATAACATTGCATTCTAATGCAAATGCCTATCTTCTAAGTCTTGTCTCCACCCTGTTATTCCTTGATTATGGAAGAGCCATAGGGTCCAGATGCCATCGCATACCTGCCCCCCCCCCCCCCATTTTCCCCCCCCCCCCTCTCTCTCTCTCTCTCTCTCTCTTCTCTCTCTCTCTCTCTCTCTCTCTCTCCAGTTCTCTTTTTACAAGAATACTAATTGCTTAATTAAAATTTGATTTCAGAGAGCCGGTAGCTTTATAGCTATTCTTCAGTGCATCTGGCCATGAACAGCAGGCACTCTACGCCTGTTAGCGAGATTGCAGATAAAAACCCATCCCAACCCTCAAACAAACATCAAAGATTTTTAAATGCCTAATCACCTTTTAGTGTAATATTTCAGACACCATTGATAAATAACTGCAAATCTTTTTTTCTTCTTATTTTAATATCTTTTCCCTCTTTTCCCAGCAGGTGTCTCTCTCTGTCTGTTTATTTTTATTTTTATATGCAGCAATAACAAAGTGTTCCACCTAGGTATGCTTTAATCTGCAAGCTGAATGAGACAGTGATTGCTGCCTCAGATGAGTGCTGATAATAAATAACAAAAAGGGCGACTGGCGGCTGATTATTCAATTCAACATGCTCTTCTCCAACCTGGGAGGATTTGGAACAGTCTCCCATTAATTAATGTCAGAGAGGCTGCAGAAATATCAGGGCAAATTCTGGTTGATATTGACTGTGTGTAGAGGCTTACTCCCCCCAATAAACTTTTACAAATAAATGTATTCATTTAACCAGGATAGAACCTTTCAGCTATGTATTTTAAAATAAATGGCAAAAAGACACACAGGACAAAAACACTTAAAACAATCATAATAACAGGAATACAAACTAAAAGCATAAAAAATGAGACAATTCCAATTAACATGATCCTGAATCCTAAATATTTTTGTGTGATTTAAAAAGGCATTGTGAAGAGGCAAAGAGTTACATGTATCTAGCAGAGATACAGTGCTCCCCCTTTATAATGCTGTAGTCGCGAGCCATAGTTAAGAGACCATGCTGTTTGTGTTCCACCTTACAATGAGAATACCAGTGTTAGTGTAATGGCATTATGGAGCAAATGGGAGCAATGACAGTACCACCTTATAACCTGTTCCACAGTGTAAAGGGTCGCCTTATAAAGGGGAAGCACTGTATAAGGTAACTTAAAGCATTTCCAGTGTACACCTTATAAACTAAAGACAAAAAATTAAAGAGCCTTCTGTTCTCCAGACTGAGCCACCCTAAAGTTACATAGAGAGTACGGAGGTGCTGGTAGTAATCTGCATTCTTTGGGTTACCAATCGAATCAACCTTCTTGAAAAAATCACTGCCTGTGTCTGTGTAGAAAATCAAGTTTAACTCTGCATTTTTGTACCAGATGTTTAATATGGTATTAAAAAATGTAGCACTGAATCAAGCCATACACCAAGGTATTTGTACTGTGTTACTGTTTCCAGGCTAGTCTCATCATTTGATATAAGAGCAAGATTACTTTTAAAATTGCACAATTTAGGTGCAGATCCAAATATCACGTTTTAGTTTTAGCAGTATTTAAAACAAACTTGCTATTTACTCACTCATTTTGTAAGGCATCATAGTCTTTTTGAAGGTCATGTTGGATTTCACTCAAACAACATCAACTGACTGTACCATCCACATATACATTAAATGTGGAGTATTTAAGAACATTAAACATGTCATTTATATAGATGCAAAAAAGCAATGCATTAAGAATTGAACCTTGAGGAACCCCATTTTTGATTATAGCCAGATCAGGTCTTTTAGGTAATTTTTAAACCAATTTTTTTCAAAGCCAATATTTTGTAGTGTAATAATCATGATTTCATGGTCAACAGTATCAAAAGCTCTTTTATGATCAATTAAGATAGCTGTAGTATAAAGTCCCTTATCCACTGCAGAGAATATATAATTTAGTACACTGGTAAAGTCAGTAACTGTGTTACGCATGGGTCTAAAATCAGACTGCTGCAATCTTGCAGTCATCTTCGGGACCTGCCTTTGAGTTACTAATAGACATTAGCTGCATTTTAACTTAATTGGGAGAAAACAGCCTAAAAGAGAATTTATGTCCAAACTATTGTGGTACTTTAAGAGACCGGTTGTTCATGAATAAAATGTTGATTAAAAAGGTTTGTCATTTTTCCTTATCATCACATTTAACACCATTTATAATACATTATTTTGGCTCCTTGAAGATTTTCCAAGTTTCCATAATTTCTGAGGATTTTGTTTTCATTTCTGAGGATTTTGTAAATTCTCAGTAGTAAGATTTAAATGATAAGATGCTTTAGAGTATGTATTTGTTTTGTATACTGCTTTCTACATTTTCTATATTCAATCCAGTCAGATGAACAAGGGAATAATTTAGCTTTGTCCTGTGTGCAATCTCTAAATGTACACAGAGCTGCAAGAATTATACCAGGGGAGAGATGAGTGATTTATTCTTCTGAATTTCAGAGGAGCATGGGTGTCACAGACAGCATTAGAATGGTGTACAAAAAAGAATCACATATCATCAACTGCAGGAAGAGACCAATCAACCTGAAGGTCAGGTAGGAATGCCTCAATATGGGAATTTTAAAGGCTCTATCTTCTAAGTATCCATGGGGAGGCATAGTAAGATGCACCCTTGGTAAAAAAATAAAATAAAATAAGATCAATTGTGGTAGCAGATTCATTATTTTTTGTATAATAAGTGGGTTCATTTATTAACTGACTTAAATTATATTGACTAATGAGATTTCTTAATTTGTTCAAGAATTCCAATTCATATTTATATCTTCCATTATAATTACTTGTAAATTGGATTTAATGCATCTAAAGTGTGGAAAATCCATCAAGTGTAGTAAGTGAGGACTTTGGAGGGTGATATTCACCAAACAATTTCAGTACAGAATGATTAAAGTGGTGCATTTGTGGAATATTGAGCACTTATCTTTTTTTTTTTGTTAACAATTATTTTTACTCATTTTCTAATTTTTTCTCCCAATATTGGAATGTCCAATTACACTATGTAACACAATTTTTGTTCCTGGGTAGTAAGTGTTATTTCCTAATTGCTTATGCCTCAAAAGTATAGAAAATGGCTATTATTCCCCACAAACTTTGCTTTTGTGACCAGGACAGTGATATTTTGAAATTGACCTATTTCCAATGAGAAAACAGTCTTTTCGTTCACATAAAGTCAGAAAAAAACAACATATGAATCCAAATTAACATGTATTTATACTAAAGTAATACAAAAATGACTACAAAAGATTTAGGAGTAGTTTTTCGAGATTTATGATTATACTGTAAATCACTTTCACGAATCAGCCCCCAAATGTAGTCTCCCATCATGTTCTTGTTATACTGTTCTTGGTAGCGGCATTCAAAGTCCAGTATATCCTGGTGGAAGCGCTTGCCTTGCTCCTCCGAGTACGCTCCCATGTTCTACTTGAATTTATCAAGATGAGCATCAAGGATATGGACTTTGAGGGACATCCTACAGCCCATTGTGCCGTAGTTCTTCACCAGAGTCTCAACCAGCTCCACATAGTTTTCGGCCTTGTGATTGCCCAAGAAGCACCGAACCACTGTGACAAAGCTGTTCCAAGCCGCTTTCTCCTTACTAGTGAGCTTCTTGGGGAATTCATTGCACTCCAGGATCTTCTTTACCTGTGGTCCGACGAACACACCGGCTTTGACCTTTGCCTCAGACAGCTTAGGGAAGAAGTCTTGAAGGTACTTGAAGGCTGCCGGCTCCTTATCTAGAGCTCTGACAAATAGTTTCATAAGGCCCAATTTGATGTGCAGTGGTGGCATCAGCACCTTCCGGGGGTCCACCAGTGGCTCCCACTTGACGTTGTTCCTCCCCACAGAGAACTCGGTCCTCTGTGGCCAGTCCCGCCTGTGGTAGTGCGCCTTGGTGTGTCCCTGCTGTCCCAAAGGCAAAGATAGCAGGGAAACTTGGTAAAACTGCCTTGGAGACCCATCAGGAATGCCACCATTGCAGCATCTTGACGCCATCTCAGAAAAATGCAGATATGTATCCACTTAGGCAGCTGGAACTAAACTGAACTGGTGGGCTTTAGGCCCCTGTATTTATCCTACTATTTATATTACTGGAAAGTTCTAGAAAGTTCTAGAAGTTACTCCAAGTTTACTCAGCATTGAATCTATCTGGAATGTTCTGGAAAATAGGTAAATTTCAAAATATCACTGTCCTGTTCACAAAAGCAAAGTCTGTGGGGAATAATAGCCATTTTCTATACTTCTGAGGCATAAGCAATTAGGAAATAACACTTACTACCCAGGAACCAAAAAAAAAAAAAAAAAAAAAAATGTGTTACACGGTGTTATTATTCAACCTGGCTGGGGTGCAGTGAAACAAGGACTCCCCAGCCGACCTAACCCCTACCCTGCCTGGGCAGCGATTGTGTATGCGGCCCCCTGGGAACTCCCATCCATGGTCGGCAGAGGCATAACTTGGAATTGTGTATGTTTTTATGAATATTTTCACAGCATGTTGAACTTCAGTATATTGTGTAAATTGTACATTTATTTTTGTTATTTTCTCACTTATGATTTGATTTCTTTGGTTATTTATTAAGCACTGTGTGCGCAGGTTGTGGCACATGATAATAGTAGTACATTATTCATGTTAGATTTCGAAATGTCACGTTTTTTAGTTTGTCAGATTTTCAATAAGTATATGGAAAACTACAAAACTGTATGTAATTCAATATGTTAATGTAACATCATTCAACAGATTTAATTTGACTTTATGAAGCAAAACTAGTTAATGCTATAGGGTGATACAAAACCTTTGGCCATATATGTACATTTAGCATACATGGCCACACACTACTATGATAAATGGCAACTCTTTGGAACCATCTGACCTTACTAACCCACAAAACTGTTCAATACCTGCTTGCAATATGGTTAGAATTCTTTCAGAGATCATATCATATATATCAAGGTCAATAATGAACCAATCCAAGCTGACAATATGCAATTCATTTTTTAAATTGTTTTTAGTAATGCAAACAACTGACAATCTAAAGCCCCTTTCACACTGGCACTCCTACACAGGTCCTGGATAACCAGGTCACAATCCTGCGCAGTGTGAAACCGCGTACCTGGGTCATACCCTGGTTAACCCGAATCCCAGCGACCCACCTCAGGATGTGGGTTGACACGCTTTGACCCGGGTTAAGCAAGACAAAATGCTTGACGACCATTTGTGAACCAACGCAATAACACAGCCATGCCTGCGGGAAGGTTTCACTTCCACAAGGAACATTTTTGTTTATCATGTTTGGCCATATTTTTGTTGCTTGAGGCACACCATGAGCCAGATTGCAGCAGGGATGAAGTAACATTTGCTGTAATCAGCATTTGAGCTGATGGTTCAATCCAGAGAAGCTTTAATGGAAGTGTCAGTAACAAGCTGCTTCCGGAGCATTGACACATGCATTGTCTGCAATAGCTTCTTGCATGAGAAAAGTTGGATAGCAAATAAAGAATAAAAATGAGGAAGGGGACCTTTTTGTCTGCTGCACTCAAGTACTACAGTAACCACCCCTTACAACTCCCCCATGCACTCACCTCCTCATTGCTGAGGCCCAGGTGGTGCTGACAGGCACCGGTGCTACAGAAGCAGCTTGTGCAAACCTGGATGTTGCACAGACTGGCCAGTTTATCCACCTTAAAGAGGACAATGTCATCAGAATGATGATGTTATAGTCAAAGACTAGGATTAAATGTTACTGTGACAGAGAGTGAGTCAACAATATTCCTCCTGACCTGCGAGTTCGCTGAATAACAGGAACAGTGTGTACTGGACTGGATGGTTTGGCAGTTCATTCCAGGGTCAGTTGGAAGTCGGAAATCTGGAACGGGGGTAGAATCACAATACCAGAAGTCATTGCCTTAATTCAGTAGGCGATGTGTCAGTTATGGAGGATACGTGATTGCACTCTCTACTGAAGGGGGCATGACTGAGGGTATATCAAGGAATGTGGCCGAGCAATCTGTTTCTTGGGTATGGTTACTGAAAGACCTGTAAGGACACCAGTGTTATAAAGAAACCATGAGTTTTGTGTGTTGTTTTTGTCTGTCTATCTAAACTGTTATTTGTCATTGTAGAAGGCTAAACTCTGGGAGCTGTAGCTAAACCACCAGCAAATAAACCCGGACTACACTTCACCATGTACACGAATAAACCTTCAAATCACCACTTTCACTAAGAGCACTCACTCTGGACTTGTGACCTTGTTGTGTTTGTGTGTGTCTTGTTTAGTGTATTATTATTTTGGGACTGAACCCCGTGGTTTACCTGAGCGATACACATCGTTGTGTAGAGCCATGTATTATTATTTGTCAGCAAATAAAGAGCTGCCTTTTCACTGTGAAATGTCTTGTGTCTATCATTCCTGAGCACTGCATCACCACTGCACCTGTGCACTACAAACCACTTTGCCACAGTCACTTATTAAGCCCCATCCCTTTAATTTGTTTGGGACTGGCTGGTAAAAAGAGCTTAAGGAATCATTGCTATGATAAGGGTAAAACAAGACAGCTGTACTGTAACAAGTATTGTTAGGGTTGGGTTTATATGCAACATGTGTGGGGTTAGGGTTAGTGTTACTATGTGTAATTCTGAAGTTAAACAAATGTTACATCAATAGTAATCCTGTATGCTAGACCAGACTACCCTTTCTAAATTGATGAAACACACAATAATGTAAGGAGTCACTGGTAATGCACTGGAAAGTACATGTTTCAAAGTCTTTTTTTTTTTTTTAATATTGCCTTTGAGACTCTACATTACTATATAAGGTTAACCAATTTAGCATAACAGATTCTAACCTTTGAAGCAAATTGACTTGTAAAAAAAAATAAAAAAATAATTTGGAGTAGTTTTTTCTTTTTTTTTTTAAGATTATGAGATGCACATAGTGGGATCTTAATATATGTCTATTCCAGACACTCGCACAAATCATTTTGACTTACCACAGGGACAATGCAAACAGCACACAAGTATAACAAAATTGATCCTATTTGTGAAACCGGTTCACTAGAGGCCCCACAGTATTTGCAGCATTTTTCTTTTCATTAAATGTCGACACCTCAGTGACGATACAAAACTAGTTAGAAACAACTTAGAGGGTGAACTTTAGAAACCTTGCAGATGTAGTATATGATCCATGTAGGCATGCCATCAGTATTCAAAACCCAGAAGCAAAAAACAACTCTGAAAAGTGTATATTATTATACCTAGTAATATAATACTAAACAGGGTGATTCATAATTTGCAAAATTGTTTTGTATTTTCAATTCCACTTAAATGTTGACATTATTGAACAACCCTCTGGTGACAAAACAGTGCTTCACAGAGTGTCTCTGTCACAAACACTTTTTCTTTGCATATCATCCTCCATGTACCATTCAGTTTTTGCGGTGCTCCAAAACTGTTATGCAAACTATGAAACAAATTGTATGTTCATTGAGGAAATCTTTTTTTCATTGGATTCTACCATTTTTCTTCACAAAACAAATACAAATAGAAGGGATTTAATCTAGCATCACTCAATGAAAAGTTTTTTTTTTATAACTAGCTCTAAATTGTGTACCCCAGCCATTAACCGAGTAATGGAAGTTTAATTGAGGCTTGCAAATCAAAAACCATGGTGATTAATAATGGATTAACTGATTCTTTGTTGTATCTCTAGATCTCAGTCTCATATTCATTGTATACTTATTCACACATACTTTTTTAAAATAATCCATATTGTGTGTAGTTTATTTCAACCTGAATAAATTCTACTTTAGAAATATTTAAATCTTGAGAAAATATGAGACATAATCCAAAGCAATGTAAAGACAATACTCTTTTTTATCCTCAGTATTTGCCAATGTGAAAAAGGAAGATTAGCTAATTGTGGTTCTGAGCAGAAAAATAAAGTGGCAAAACAAAGTATACGATTGTATTATAGCTTTATAGGTAAAGGAAAGGAAAATATAATTCCAAAATTTAACCAAGCCAGGAAAAAGGCCCTTAAAAAGGGTAACGATTAAAAAGGGGAAGACTTAAAAGAAAAAGAAAATTAGCATTTGAATTCTCACATATTACTGCTGACCAATGGCAATGGGCATTATATTTGTATGTATCTTATGCTTTCATTTGTCTGTGTGTACATATACCTTCAATTCTATGATCTACCGCGGGCAGGAGTTTAGCAGAACAAAGGGGATGCAGCTACGTGAGTACGGACCCTTACACTGACACATTACCAGACCTCATCGCTGCTATGTTTTTGTTGTTGTTTTGTGTGTTAGCAGACAGAGACAGATTCGGGAGCTGAAGCCACGGAGCCAGCACTACCACCTGGAGCACCTGCATTACTACATCACTTCAACCTGTACCAGCACTGGGAGCACCTATATCTCTTCAACATGTACCACCACTGGGATCACCTACACTTGCACACCCCCAACAACACGTGCATGCACCTTGGACTGTATATATTGTTTATGATTTCTGGAACCTTTTTGTTTGGTACTTCAAGTCCACCGTTTAATCCCCGACGTCATTGCTGGTAGAGGGGATAGTTAATAAAAACAGAACTGTTATTGTAAATGGGTCAGTCTCCAATACTTGGTGCCAAAAGTGGGAACCCAGTCAAAATAAAAAATTACTTCATTGCATTTATTTCTTTAGTTATCAACTGTGCAAGGTATGAATTTATATGACAAGTCTTAAGATTAAAGGAAATGCCATTTTGAATCGACGCACAGTTTTATTCAATGACCACCCTACTGTTCGCCATATTTATTTTAGTGAACCCGACGTTTCAAGTCTACTGACGTAACAGTGTTGGAAACCAATGTGAAAAATTGAGAAAAGACTGGAGACGCAATAAAAATAAAAGAAAATGTGACGATTGTGGTAAAACACTGGATTATGGTAATTATAAAAAAGTATGTACATTTTCAGCACAAACTGCTGTGGCTGATGACGGAGTTTTAACTTGACATCTTGATATTTTGGACAATCCATAGCCATAACGTGATGATATAAACTGCTCATTTGCATACCTCTACTAACCGGTTAGCTACAATCTCTCGGTAACAATCTCTCCCTGACAGTAAATCACATATAAAAAAACAATTACAGGCCAGTAAAATAACCAGTCAGTAGTTTTATAAATCACATGTTAGATACTGCCCAGTAATTATTTTTAATATGCCGGAAATTAGTGGTCTGTGTCAATAAAATGGCCAGAGGTTAAAAAAAATGTTGGCACTGAAACAGTTAATATTTACTGGTCATCATCTGAAATGGACCCTTATTAAGGGAATCATAGAATATATCTGTGTGCCACCTATAAAGACCCTGTGTCAAGGTATCTGGTTTGTATCATTGATATTGCCAGGACTTAAAGCAATGCAGCAGGGAAAGGTGTGCTCTGAAGGTTCATGTACATCTACATATGGTCCTATATTACAGTCTAAAATGCACACCAAGTACTATACAGCAAATTTTTGCATTTCTTTTGCTTGATTACTTCTGTTTCAACTGTAATTATATATATTTTTTACCCACAACTGTCATTCCCAACACATGATGATGCATTCTGTGTGAGTACGGTATTCAAGTTATGATAGCAGGTTTAATTATACTTTTTACACTGTACTTCCTAAAGCCGCCTTACTGAATGCATTGCTAAACTGAACACGCTTTAATTCCCTATCACAGTAAAACAAAAAGGACTGTTTAAATGAGGTACCTGTTTTACCTCAAACTTGGAAATGTCTTTCTAGGGAAAGAAAGATGCCACAAAGCCAGGGGGTTCTATTATAATTGTGCACCAAATAATTCATTTGATGAATTTGCTTCCTTTGTTCAAAGAGGGATAGGTTTGTGCATAACAGGCTTCTCATGCCGAGCTAGCTGACAATATTACAATGACACCTTTAGAAATGCCTTTCAGCCTCATGAACTGGAAACCTTTCAGCCCACACACACACACATCAAGAACCTGCTATGTGGGTGTTAAAAAAAATCTAGATTCTTCTCAGTATATATAGTCGTGCAAAATAAAGAGTATTACATGTGATTAAAGAGCAGTGGCACTAGGGTCTCTCTGTTACATAGTAGACTCGTTACAGTGCCTTTCTGGTGCTGCGGCTGTACTCTCAGTTAATTTGTACTGGTCGGTTTAGTCTTCAGAAATCCCAGCTGACGAGTCTGTTTTAAACTAGTGTCACAAGACCAAGGTTAGCCTGGCAACCAAAAGGTTTTTTTTTCTTTGTAACACAAATCTGAAATGTTCTATTGTACTAATAAATAGTATTATTATTATTATTATTATTATTATTGAAATGTTCTACACAATTGGTTTATGTAATTGTTTACTTACCCCTTGCTTTGTATGAGGGAGAAACAGCACACTGTTTGTAGAGGTGTTTTCTTTTCTGTTTTGTTTTTTCCCTATCGTGTTGTTGGTTATTTACACGGGATGCAAAGGGTTACCATGGACACCACCGACATACCACTCAGCTGAATTCCATCAGGTTATTAACTCCATTATTTTCCCTATAAAAAGCAGTGATTCCGTGGTACAACGGGGGCGGTAGCACAGACCATGGGAAGGAGGCTGCTGAACTTGTACAGTGATCCATGAAGTACTAGGATGCTGTGGGACTATCAGGCTTGATCCACTTGGACTGGAGAGTTTGGCAAGGCGCATGGTAAAACAAAGAAAGAAGCACCTGTGAAAGCTGATAATAGCAACTACTGCTTAAACAACTAAACTGCATTGTAGTGATTGCGGTTGTTTGTGTTTATGCAAATGGCCATTGTTTTGGGAATTGCAATCTAAAACATACCTGATTGACTGTTTTATAAGGGGGTTTGCTGGTAATTGCACATAGTAGTGTATATAGTAAAATCAACCCCTTTTTTTCTTAGAACAAGGACATTGTTTTGTATGTTGACATCGGAATACAGTGCATTAAAGCAAGAGTAACAACAGTATGTTCTTGTCTGTTGACAGCAGGATTGTTGTACTTAGTATTACATATTAATCACATTTCTGACCATTTTTTTGGCGACCGTGTCCACAGGTACCAGGGCCAAGAGTTTTTTGACATCTGGAAGGATTTTTAGACATTTTCAACAAAGAGAGCAAGCCTGCCCTTCGGTTCTGATGGGTGCCTACGAGTCTTGGTAGCTTTCAAGTGAAGAAAGTCGGGCTCGTTTCGGCTCTGGATGTCCGAGGGCTCGGCTGAGTCTAGGGAACTGTCTCAATGGATTCAATAAAAGGGCGTGGGTGACAATTGTGATGGTCTTGACTTGTAGGGACCTGTTTGTTTAATGTGCTACTAATAAGTTTTGTTACTTACTTTGTGCATACCGTTATTGTTTAAATATATTATGCATACTAATAATTATTAACCCACTGCTAATGAGTCTTTGGTTTATAAATATTATGAGTATTAATAATTAATCTGCTGCTAATGAGTTGTTTTTTCACATATATTATGCATAATAATAATAATGAACGGGAAGAATAAATTTAACAAAAAATTGTAATAGTACGTGACAGTCTTTCCTGGCGTAGTCAGCAGGATTCCATGTTTGTTACACCCACTTGCTGTTAGACAGCCAGGCCAGCAACCTTTGGATGGTGGTGCGGGAGCGGTCCCAGGGGAAGCAGATTTGCTACCGGGGAATGCTCCAGCACCCCGAGCTACTGTATATTAGCAGCTGTTCCAGTGGAAGGGGCTGCATTGATTCCCCTAACTGTGCCAGCCATGCTGTTTTCTTTGCTGTTGTAGTATGTGACACTAGCAAAAATCAGTTATTAGCTAAGGTTTTTTTTTTTATGTGAACCACATGGTGTAACTATGTTTAAGTGTAACACTCTGGGGTATATTCAAGTTATCAAACACTGTCATTGTGTAAAGCATTAAAATAAATGAAAGCCAACATATATTAGGGTATGTGTGAATCTCTTCAGAGTATTGTTGTCTTTAAGTACATTAAGTAAGTAGAATGCCAGGTTTGGACCTATTTATAAGGTGTCCATTTTAGGACATCCTTAGACATAACCCTCAGGCATCCCCTACAAGTCTCACATGTCAAAAACTCTATCTCTATCACCCCTCCTTGAATGAGTCATCAGGCATCAGGTATCAGTCTTTTTTTTAGGGAGAGTAAGGATTTGAATCACCCAATCAAACAAGAGCAAAAAAGAACTTTCGGTGCTTCGATTGGATAACACAGATGTCAGTGTAGCTGTTTATTGGTGCATGCGTTTTTACCTTTCTTTACCATTTAATATGTATATTTAAAGCCTTTAAAACAATACTTTAACCCTTTGCGGTCCTATGTCGGACCACGTCCAACATTACAATTTTCCCTTTCCAGTCCGATGTCAGACCCTGTCCGACATCATCATAAAGACATAAAGCACAGGTCTCTAGTCTTTTCTTTCCGGAAAAAGCAGAGAAAACCTTTCAATGGCCGAGTGAGATCGATAGTAGCCGAATAAAACAAAAAAAAGGGCGTATCTCATAGCCCCACGCATTACAGAGATAACACGGACATAACAAAGGAGGTAGCTGCTTCTGCATCCAGCGCTCAAAGCATATCATAGACATTTGCAGAGGTTTTTGAGATGTTACAGTAATAAAATAATGACTTGGATCACATTATTGAGGAGTTTGGTGATAAAACGAACAATCAGGAGAGGAAATTTCAGTATTCATGTCTATAAAGAGGTATGTGAAAGATACAGCGAACATGAGGTGAGGCTTGGCTGTAGATACTAAGTGTCCTTTTGCGATTCAATGCCCTTTAAACCTGTGTGATAAATATACAAGAGTAAATAGCAATGCAACATAGAAAGGTGAGGTTCTATAGTTGCATTACGACAGGGCAATTTATCACAAAGAATATTTTTATACGTCTTTAAATTACCCCACAGAGTAGCTGCCATAGGGCTGCACTTCTGGGATGGCTAAAGGAGTTAATTAAAAGCAGCTGGAAGAGGGGAGGGGACCGTTATATAAGGTGGCGAATAGCGAGGTACGGGACTAAACAGCAACAGGGCAGTCGGTGCAGGAGAGATCGTTAACCTTTGTGTGTAGAAACAAGTGTTTAAAAAAGTAAGCAATGTGACCAGGAGCGTGGGTTTCGTTTACAATAAAGCATCAGACTAGCAATAAACGGAATACGGTGGAGGATACCAGCGAAACAAACTATGTACACGGGAAGACAACTACGGTGCAGCAAGGTAGTTGAAATAAACTTTTAATATCCTAAAAGGGAGTGTGGTTGGGATTTTAGAAGGAGATCTGTGTCGTATATTTTCACCCTGGGGGCTGTGAGTGAAGACAGCAGCCAAATACTGTTTTATTCCCGCGGTAACTCAAGTGTAGAGTGTGTTGACATTGTTTTAAAAAGCGTGTTCATTGAACTTGGAGTGCATGGTTCAGGAGATAACCCGCATGTAAAATAATGCTGGCATCGGAGACTGTACCCTTTTATAACAAGCAGCACTTTGTGAAAATTGTGCTGGTTTTAAGGACTGTGTACTATTCAAAAGGATCACCAGGACAGTATTTTTATTTGTTGGCTGGAACAAGTACGTGGTATTTTGAGTTGGCTCTGTTGGGGAAAACAAGCCTTGTTCTTTTCTTCACTTGTACTTTATAAACGCTGGGATTACTTCATCCTCCTTACCCAGGACTTACCTGCTGGGGGCACCCTTGTTCGTTGGTTATATCTAGAAGCAGAAAGAAAGTTTGTGTACAGCCCTGAGCACGGATTATACAATTGCAAAGATTAGAAAGGAAAACTTACCTGGGAGTCCTCCTGGTGGTGAGTGTTGGAGTTGCAGGCCAGGAGACTTGCAAATGACTGAACTCTTAACACCCCAGTGTGTGTGTGAGGTGGTGTTTTGTGTTTGGGTTGGGTGGGGGCTAGCCTCTTTCAATGGTCAAGATTAGGGACCTGAAGCAGTTAAGACTAGGGCCCGGTGAGTGGGCTAGGTTTTATTTTCTGACCACCTATTTGAATGTGTGTTTTGTTCTTCACTGTAAATAAACCCTCACTTAGACTTCAATTCCTGCCTTTTTGTCTTGTCTTTCATCAGGTTACCACCCCAAAACAGAGCCCCAAGCTCACACCTGTTTTACTCTGAAAAAAAAAACAAAAAATTAAACAACCTGTGTGAAATAAACAGCACATGTGAAAATAAATTTGACCAGACGCGCCTGACAAGCACTGAATAAATGGACTGCAAAGAGTTCTAAGTTACGATGAGCAATTTCATTTTTTGAATTTGTTTGGATTTAAATTGTAAGGCAAATCTTCTCAGCATACGGCATCAGTTTTGATATATTTTTTTATTTAAATTGTTATGTGAAGCACTTTGAGATGTCTTACATGAAAAGCACTCAATACAGATTAATTGATTGATTGATAACCCTGTCATTAATCATATTTTGGATTTAATAAAGTGTGCAGAATCACTTATAATAGGACCTCTGTTTTACGTCTCTTCCGAAGGATCGGTTAAATATGTACAGCACATCCAGTTGCAATCGCAAAAAAGTAAATGGAATGTAAAATAATGCAAAATCTGTGTTTGTCTGTGTGACCAGGATGGTTCGGTGGTGACGTCAAAGCAGGCAGAAACACTGAAGCACTGCTGTGTATATTTATTGTAAAATATAAATAAATAATTTGAACACAAACAAATACAAAATACACCCAACCCCGGTCAGTAAAAAGCTGCTGGTTTTTATATTGTAGATGAGGGATCAACTATCTATTAATTACCTAGTTTATCCCTCAACCACATTCTGCACGGGGCTTCTCTCATACGTGTGGTCGACAGCCAATTTGTCAATACTCAATAGCTACCGACCACGCATTCTCACAATTTTAGCTGGATGGGGCATTTTAACCCCATCCACGCTGTTAGACAACAATAACCATAAAACAGTGTTTAAACACAAAACAGTATATTTTAATAATAAGAGTCCACACAAATACAAAATACGCACAGGGGCGAGGTGTACCTATTTAAACAACTGTTTGCTTGTTCTGACTGCTGTACTGGTTTTGCTGTACAAACCTGGAAGTCTCCTTAGGTTCATAAAAACCTGTCTGAACTGTGACCAAACCAACCTGTTTAATCTATTTTAGTTCCCTTCTCATGAATTCTTCCAGTATTAAGCTCTGAATCAGACCTTTTAACTGTTTTCAATATGTAGGGATTTAATGCTTTCAATGATCCATGAAACCCTGTGGGGTGAACTGCTATTTTCACATCTTACAGCTTTGGAGAGAAGAAGCAAAGGGTGCTACATAGGTTTACACAAACTAAAAATGCAAAGGGGATACCAAGCTAGAAAAAAAGTGCAATTGTTTATGATCACATAAGCAAGAATGATTTCTACAGCTTCTGAGATTGCAGCTGTGAGTTCCAACAGTCCTTGGAGATGATGAGACCTTGTGGGATAAATGTTTTTATTTCCCTTGCAGTTTTGGTAATTAGCTGAACGTTGAAATCTTAGCGTCTAGTTATTTTCTGCTTCATTCAGGGTAATGAGTTTGTTGGTTATATTTCAGTTTTGCAATTCAATGTATCTGCTATAAAACCTTGACAGAACACAATAGGATGCCATGAAAATATAAAAACCTTCTTGAAATGCCTTTATCCAAAATTACTTTGTAAAGGATGTACACTGTCCTCTGCAAGGTCAAGCTCTCAGGTCATACTAATAAAGGTACATACAATGAGTGACATCAGTATGATCAAGACTTTGTCACTAAACATATTATCAATCATTTGTTATTTGTATTTTTTATTGCTTATTTTTTCACATCTTTGTAAATTTGGTTCATTTTAAAAGATGCCTGCCATCGTTCACAAGGCGCAGTGCAGATGCTACATACAGTAGATATGCTATGTATAATTTATAAAGATAAATAGTGGTTTGAGTGATCGTTTTGCAAAGCACTATTTTCTATATTGAACGATTTACCATAGTTTATGCATTCACCACTATTCTCTGTTCTTTAACCATGTTTGTCTTTGCTTCACTGTGTTTTTTCATGTGCACGGGAACAACTGCGTCATTCACTGTTGAATGAACCCAGCTTGCAAAATAAAATGATATTAACATCAAACCAACTGTGCTTGCAATGTGAAATATAATGTGCTGTCTTGCAAACATAATCTGGATCATTGGCGTTCACTATTGGATCAATATGAAAATGCTGCTCAAGCAATTTTTTGGTTTACTGTTGGGAATATGGCCAAAAAGTCCATTAGCCCAGCTATTTATCTCATGATATGCCTGAGTCATTGCACTCACTCTAATAATAAAGTCCAGCTGAGGAGCACTTACCAAATGAGCTCAGGGTGTTTTTGTGCCCTTAACTGATGTCAGACCTCCATAAAACAAGTCTATGAGCTGACAAAAAACAGAGGATACCATAATAATAATATTTAGCTTTAATCCACTTAAAAAGCACAACAAAACTGAATTTCCACATTAGCATGGCTATAAATTAATAATTTCTGTGCAGCTAATGAAAAAGATGATCCAACGTTTAACAATGGCTACGAGACAAATTAGTTGGAAAGAAGTTAATAACCAGACCTTTACACTGGAAATGCTTTACTTATCATGTTGAAGGAATTATAATGGATAGTTTTTTAAACAAAATTATATTATAATCCTTTACAGTTTCTATTATATCTGGCAATTAAAATACCAATCGTATGTTTTCCAGTTTCCTATAGTCATATATAAAATATATATTCCAAGACTAAAAGTAAAGCAGGAAAGTTTAGTCAAATATTTTTGAAGGATACATGAAATTCAGCTTAATAAACAGGACTCTAGTATCAGTAACAGCAGCACTGGTTGCCCTATTACAGGGATGGGGATATTTATTTATTTTTATTTTACCCAGTTCTTTCTCCCAATTTGGAAAGTACAATTGTATTTTTAGGCTTATCTCACCACTACCACCCATGTCCTGATTCGGGAGCGGCGAAGACAAACACAAGCTGTCCTCCAAAGCTTGTGATGTCAGCCAACTGCTTCTTTTTCACATTACAGACCCACCATGCAGTCACATCAAAGCAGTAATGGGCAGCTTACAGGCAAGCCTGCAGGTGCCCATCCAGACTACAGGGATAGCTGGAGCGTGGTGAGCCGAGGACACCCTGGCCGACCTAAGCCCTAGCCTCGCTCAGCCAATTGTGCACTGCCCATGAGAACTCCCATCCATGGTCGGCAGTGGAATAGCCTGGACTCGAACCAGTGACATCCGGGCTATAGGGCACATCCTGCACTCAACGCAGAATGCCTTTACCGCTCAGGAGCCCCTACATATATCAACTAAAAGTACAAAACAACAAAACAGACAACAACTATGAACAAGATAACTGCTAGCCAAAGACTCTAATACTCTCAATAACTTGTGCTAGAGAAGGTCGTTACCAAGTTCCATCACATTTGGATAATTAGTATTTAGTGGCTTTGCCATGTCATGTAAACATAGGGTGATCAGACGTCCCGATAAAATCAGGATCGTCACGATATTCGGGGCTTTGTCCCGCGTCCCGATCGAGGTACTGTCGGGACAACATTTGTCCCGATTTTTAGAGCAAAAGTTGAAAAGCCAGCCGTCAGGAAATTTCGTATATGTGGCTGCTGTACTGTCTCATGGTGCAACAGCATAAAATACTGGTTTAGAGCGCTTTGTTTGAGTGAGGTGTTTGCATTGCATCTATGCGGCTATCCAATCACGTTAACCTGCAGTCGTATGATGCGGTATGAATCATGTATTTCACCTGGTGCGTCTGGTTTTACTGGCGAAGTGTCAAGTGTTGACGAGCAATGATCAATTATTATTGTGAATTGTTGCTTGCGGGAGTAATTAAAGCTGAAAAGTAAAAATTAATTTCAGCATGCGCTGCAAGCAGTTCTACAGTTATGTCATCGGCAAAAAGGATTTTTTGCACATGGCCAAGTCATCCAGTTAGGATTAGGGTCATACTTAGGATTTCACAGACTTGATTAAACATTAAATACGCCTAGATAACGTTTTATTGCACTATAAAAGCCTAAAATAGTGGCATTTGCTTCTTTACTAAAACAGAGTGCTGTTGTTAAAAGGCAAGCATGCAACATCTCCTAACAGTTTCTGCCAACATTCTCTGTCTGAAGTGGAGTTTACCATACTACATTGAGACTGCACATCTGCACCCATTTAATTAGTTGGAAGTATAAGGCAAAGCTTTGCCAAGTTATACAGATGTGGAAATCAATTAGAAACAGTCCCAAAACTCAGCTACCCAAAAGTATCTGGCATTCTTTAATGAAGTCCATATATGCACCTTCATTATCATGTTATTTGTCCCAACCAGGAATGAATTTTATCAGTACGAAGTCAAAACAAAGAAAACGTGCCTATTCAGGTCTAAAATTCTAGCTACGTTTAAAAAGTAAACAGCAGGTTGTTTGAACCGAGGTAGCTGTGCTTGAGTACCTGTAGTGCTGATTTAACTTGGGTACAACCAACACAGGAATACTTTTTTGGTCTGCGCTAACTTTCCAGTTTATTTTCTGAAAGCTGTTGTTCATTTTGAGTTCTGTTCAGCAGCCTCTGTAGTAGCCTTTTGTTTAATGTGTGATTCTGAGGCTAAATAGCGATCGATCGTATTTCTTTAGGAAATGTCTCGGCACGATCCTGAGCCGAAATATACTTTGATTGTTTTGTTGTCTATTTTTGATATTTTATGTCCAATGCTGAAAACTAGATTTTAGCAACCTAAATCAAAACAATGCAGCACTGACTTTGTCCCACCTGCTATGTACAGTACAGCAGTTCACAGAAAATCCACTTAAGCTGATTAAAACATTGTTGTCATCTGAACAGTAAACAAGAAAG
The DNA here is from genome assembly GCF_017654505.1 of Polyodon spathula. Classification (NCBI taxonomy): domain Eukaryota; kingdom Metazoa; phylum Chordata; class Actinopteri; order Acipenseriformes; family Polyodontidae; genus Polyodon; species Polyodon spathula. The sequence continues at coordinate 60,376,878 of NC_054537.1, forward strand.
TTAACAGCTTTGAAGTATTTTTTTTTTAAAATTATATTTCTCTATGCTTTTGTTTTGTGTTTTTGTTGTGTAATTCACATAGGAAGGTGAAGGAATAAAATATGTAGTTAGCATCGCTGGCGTTGTGCAGTAGTGCACAAGGTTTCTTTCCTCTCTGTGACTGAAAGTGTTCCAATTTCCACTCTTCCACTCTTGCTATCTGGTCACCCTATGTAAACAGATTACATGATTGTATGATCATAAACATTTAGAAATAGAGTAAGGGTAAAAATTTTTATAATTAATAATTATAATAAAATAATAACAACAATGATAATAATAGCATCATCCCTGGGACTGTAACTTTAACTGCTTCGTTAGCTTCATACTCAGGTCATTATTATGTAAAATACACAACACCAGAAGCAGAGTGTATTTTTTTTTTTTCAAGACAGGAATCTATATTTATGATTTCACACTGTAGGGTACAATTAATTCCAGTCAGACACCACTGTAAACGAATGCCTCTCAGCACATGTACTGTAGCTGAATCCTGAAGACTTAATTTAGAATCTCTGCATAATATGACAGACCTAACAATTTCAAGCAGGAAACCAAAATTAATTACTTTTTAAAAAAATAACTGGGCCAGATTAACCTATACGCAAATTACACTATAGTGTAGGGCCCCCAGCAGAACTGAGGCCTCTGCGAGGTGGCCGTTTGTTTGGGACATTTTACAAAACCTACATGAGGACATACGGGCCCACACACACAGGAAGAGAGGTGCACAGAAGCTTTGGTTAATTTTGTTCTTTATGACAGCTAGGCATTTCTTTCTTGATTACAACATATCTGTCACGCAAGCAGCTTCCTGCTAATGTACAATACCAAATGCCCCACACCCTCTACCTCCTGGGAGAGATTCGTCCCTAGTCCTACTGCGTCAGAGACATCAGTCTGTAGGATAAAATGTATGAATCATGCTCAATTTACGTATTAATTTTAAAAACCTGTCCTGTCTCAAATGTGCTAAGTATGCCTCTTTTATATTCCTTTTTCATTTGGGGGTCGGAATTTTAGAAAAAAAAAAAGCAGGTAAAGGTAAACGTGTACAATGCAGGAGGCTGAAGGAAATTCAAATGCGAATGTCTGCAGCCGGCAAGAACGGTGTTTGTTTCTCTCACTACAAAAGAAATCCCAAAAAGAAGTAAAGGTCAGAAGTTATTCCCTTTTTTTTCTTAAACTACATTGTTTTTTCCATTGAATGCAATGCTACTACTGCTTCGTAGAAGGACTCTATGAACAGGTTGTTTTTGTTTTGCTATGAGAGTAGATGTTAAAACTTCATACTGATATTGGGCTTGGCTCTTGCCAAGAAAAGCATCAACTAGGACATTGCTTCTTTTACTGCAAACTAATGTGATCCATCTGCGTTTCGTACCATCTGCAGAGATGCCAACTTATGAAAGTTGAAAATAGTGGCAGAAAGGCCAGTGGCTGTTTATAGAAATTAAAAGGTTATTGGGGTCTGGCAAGCCAATCCCCTAATTTTTTGCTGTTCAACCTATCATTTTGTTATTTGAACACATGGCATTTAGGAATTAACAACCCCAATAAAAATACAGTATATATATATATATATATATATATATATATATATATATATATATATATATATATATATATATATATATATATATATAATTTATTTTTTTATTATTTATTTATATTTATTCTGGATTTAAATATTAGAAATGAAAAGTAAGTGCTATCAAACCTGGAAATTTTCAACCTCAATAACAACACCTCAGATTTAACACATTGTTTTATTTACATTTGTACTACTCTGCAACTATCAAAACATAAAATGCTGTGCAGTGTCCAATAATTTATTATTTAAAGCGAGTTAAACCTCAAAACCCATTTGCACAAACTACAGTAATGGGTAGCGTCAAATTTTGGTTATTGCTGGTGTTTCTTTGAGCGATAGATCCATCATGTTTCACAGAGAAGCCTGTCCGGCAGTATTCACTGTAGACATGAGATTCAGATACTTGACAGCTTTTAATGCATGACCATTCTGTGGCAAATTCCTCTCGATATTCCTGACAAGCCAACCTCGATCTTTTTGATTGAGAAGAGTCACATTTTTTGTTTGATTTGTGATTCGTATTTTAATAACTAATAGGTAAGGCTGGGATTTGTCATGGAAATTTGTACTAAATCATGCAGCAGTCATGGTAAATGTGTTCAAAATCACAGAGCAAGGGTGTATACAATATACAGTGCCTACATAAACATAAAACTGGTCTGTTTATAGTAGGAAAATGGGAAAATTAATCTAAATATATATTTATTATGGTTTTCACAGCAACAGGTTCAAACTTTAATCCTGTAAATCAGTAAGCTTCACAGCGTATATAATAAACAAAAATGTTTGTTTTGCATAATATTTGGTGGGGTTTCTACAGGACAGCAAACAAAAACTGTAGGTTTTACATACTCTGCATACTCTGCATATGCATCTGTTGCTTCTGCTGTGTTACAGTTTGCTGTTATTTTACATTTTGGTTTGTTTGTTTGTTTTACATATTATTCTGATACATGTTGTACATGTTTGATGCCTTTCTGGAGTGCCTGTCATGAAATAATATTTCATAAACATTCAGGGACTATCCATCATTTATTTATTTAATAAAATTTGCAGTACTATACCCTTTCACTGTAGTGCCGTAGCAGAACCTCCAAAATAGTAGCTGCTATGGCCAAATCATAGCAGTTGGCATCTGTGCATCTCATGATGTATATATCCTTTTGCGTGATGTTGATGGCTGAAATGTAATGCTGGCTCCAGGGATTAGCCTATTTTGCCTTCCTGGCACATCAGCACACACAACGGCTGCAACGCTGGCTACAGGGATCAACTACTGTGCAGCCTCCGTAGCGCATCAGCATGACATCCGTCTGGACTCAGACGAGTAGCGTACTTTTCTTGGGTCTTCAAGTGGGCACCTTCAATCCTTGGTGTTTCGTCAACTAGCCCACGACACCTTAAGAGGGCTAGACAGTGATTCTGGCATCCCAGCATCACCCCCTCAGTCCCCCACATTCCTTTACATCAACGTTGCTTTCTTTCTTGATGATTGAGGTCCCCTACCAGAATCTTTTCGTCTTAACCACAGCCAGTTGCTGCTCCTCTCTGCTGCTTCAGATAAGTTGTTCACTATGTGCCGTAACTCTTGATCACTGAATCTGCTGTCTCTGAGAAACCGGGTTGTGGAGTGTGCCACAAATCCTCGACAACCCACCTCCACTGGGTAAACCTGGACTCTCCATCCTCGCTGTTCCGCTTCAGCAGCCAGCTGAGTGTACCGACATTTTTTTGCCTTTCATACCTTATCCACAGCATCCTCCCATGGCAAGGCATGATGAACAAGACCAGATGACAATATCAGGTCGAAGGTTAATGGTGGCAATCTCAAGTGGGAAAATAAGCCATTGCCCAACATCTGCCAACATTGTCCCGTCTCTAGCAGTTCCAGTTGTCTTAGATGAGATTTGGTTTTATTACCTGTGGTTGCTCCCCTGGACAGAGAAATGTTCTTCGTGTGTCATATATTGCTGGAATTGGTGGCAACCTGTAGGTCATGCTGCACTTGTTTTCCAATGCTAATGCCAAACATTGCTGCTATATACTGTATATACTGTATTAGCTGCTGTACTTCTGGTAAACTACCAAAGCCACTGACCCATTAACCTCAGTGGATGTTATATTATGCACTTGCTAATGCTTTTGTACTTTCCAGCCTGGGACTGAAGCTTTCTTTATGTCTATGATCCATATTGCATCATTTTGTGTTCTATGTTCCCACAGAAGTTTGAATGTTAATTAAAATGATCATTAACTGGAGTTCCCAGAGAGTGACGCACAAGTGGCTCAACGCCGCCCGGAGGAGGGTTAGGTCGGTCAGGGTGTCCTCGGCTCACTGCACACCAGCGACCCCTGGTGTTTTGGCCGGGCACCTGCATGCTTGCCTGTAAGCTGCCCAGGGCTGCGTTGTTCTCTGACGCTGTAGCTCTGGGTGGCTGCATGGTGAGCCTGCAGTGTGTAAAAAAGCGGGCGTCTAACGGCACATGCTTCAGAGGACAGCGTGTGTTCGTCGTCACCCCTCCCGAGTCAGCGCAGGGGTGGTAGCAGTGAGCTGAGCTAAAAAAAAAAACAACTAATTGGACACTACTAAATTGGGGAGAAAATAACAAAAAAATTGGCAACTACTAAATTAAAAAAAAAAAAAAGATTATTAACGACAGTAAGATTTAATTATTATCACTCACAGGTGATTTCTGTCGTATGGTACAAGGCAATAAAGGCATACGTAGTTTAACAAGCCTCATGCCCAGCTATGATAAGCAAAGAAAAAAGCCTACATAAAGTTTTCAGATAAGTTATCTAATTCAATTTGTATCAAATTAGCTTCATGCTGCGTTTGGTTGTATCCGAATATCTCATATGGAGCTCAAAGCAACCAATGAACACATATGAATGAGTCTCAGTGGGGCTAACAGACCACCCAGTAGTGTATGAACTAACCTTAAGAATGCAGAAAATATAAACAGTGTTCACAGCGCCGTATTGGGGCATAACCGTAGAACTGTATAAGAACAATATAGGCTGTGTAATAACCACAGACAGAAGGAAAACTGATGACGTTTCTCACATTTTTATATGACAGCTTGTGATAGAAATACAATGATTCTTAGTTGTAAATCTCCTTCCTGACCTGTGAGGGCACTAAGCAGCGAGATTAGAGTTCCATGGACGGGCTGGTCTGACCGTTTTTTTCCAGGGTTCAAGGGAAATCGGCCAGCTAGAAATGGGGCGAGACTCCGTTGCAATAACGCATTGACCCGGAAGGGAAAAGATGTGTCAGCCGTAGATTGGAGAGGCGGCTACACTCGTTTACCAAGGGGTCATGTGTGACAGCATAAAAGGGGATGGAAGATCATAATCTGTTCTGTCACACTGGTTTTTGTAAATAAACTGAGAAGGACTGCGAGAGACCCCGTTCCATACATAAAAAAGTACAGTGAGTGTTTAGTGTCAGAGTGTCAGATATTGTGTTTATTAGTTGGGACTGCAATCACGTTATTGTTTACCCCATGCAGTACACAATGTTGTGTATTGCTGGGGGATTATTGTTTAGATCACCAGACCTGGAATATAAAATAAAGTTCATTGTTCCAAACTGGATTACAAAGCTCTTTCTGTTTAATTACTGCACTGCATCACTCCTGCACCTGTTCCCACTCATCCAGTTTGTCACACAGCTCCACAAATCAGGAGAATATATATTTTCCCCTCCATAACGAATTATAAAGTGCAACACCAATCACATTGAATATAAAAGCTTTTTTTTTTTTTTTTTTAAATGCAATTCTCCAGTTTGCAAAACATAAAAGTGCCTAATTTTGGTTTGAAACTGGAAAATTGATGGTTACCATGCACAGGCATGGTGGAAAATACTGTAAAGTGACTGCATCTGTATTTTTCACCTTCTTTTTCCATTTTTTTGTGCAACCTCCATGGCCATTCATGTATTTGAGAAAAATAAAACCGTGCTCAGTTCTTCTCAGTGCTGTCAAAGAATGGGCTAGAAATGTCCGCTCCACTCACATTCTCTGTCCCCAATGCAGGTCTGGATTAACCAATATGCCAATAACATCATTCGCCATGATATGCACAGGGCCCCCAAAATACAGGTTAGCGTAGGGACCCCATGTCCTTTAATCCAGCCCTGAACCAAATGCAATACTAACAAAAAATCCTTAATCCACGTGGACAGGCTTTTGATGGTAGTGGAAGTCACTTTTTTCAAGGTTTGTCTCATACATCTGTGTAACCTTATGTGTCACTGGCTGAGAACATTTCAGGAACCTTATGAAAGGAGCAAGAAATCAACAGTGCAGAGCTAGCTGCCTCTTTTTTAAAAAAAAAAAAAAAAAAAAAAAAAAGTCAAACTCATCGAGGACATGTGAAACACTATTTTGCTGAGATAATATCCATTTAATCCAAGAGCTGTCATTCCTGATTTCATACATGCGCCACCGAGCTGTAATTCTCTGGGGAATTAGCAGTGTGTAATGAAAAACTAATAGAAGAAAGTGTCTACGTTTGCCGGCAGTCACCTAAGGCTCGAACTTGAAACTTTCTTTAACTTTTCTGTAATGTTATTTTCTTAATTTCTTACTTGTTGATAAAGGGAAATAGTTTGGTTAGAAAAAAAAAACATCTAAATTAAATACAATGTGTAATTTCTTGCACCGATTCGGGGTAGACTCAATAAAATGAAAACAGTGCTGCTTTAAACTGGTATTTCACTGTTCAGTAGAGCAAGTTAATTAGACCCCAAAGACAACCTTTATTAATAAAAATGACAAAAATCAGACAACCTAGATTTAGCCCATGCCTTGAATGGTAAAATGCCAGTGCACTACTGAACTCTCCACTATGTCCCCTTTTTCATTGCTTTGTTTATGCTGGAACAACAGAGCGGGAGGAGGCCATTCAACCCATTAGTGCTCAGCACATTCCAAGCAGCTGATTAATCTGCGAACTTGGTCAAGTCTTAAAACAACATCAACAAAATGACTAGGTAACCCATAAAATAGCTTTGCTACTCAACTGTCACCACTTAATGTGCTACTGTATCCTCTGGTCATGATTTCTGTGCTGCGCTTAAAGTATTGGTTGGAGTTAGTTTATGTTTTCTCCTTTCAAAGTCCATTGCGTAGAGGGTGGCAAAATGTAAGACAATGTTTTTTATAGTACAGTTTTACCGGTAGTTATTATTTTATTTTCACGAATAAACAACCAATACCAATATACTGTAACTAAATGATTGAACCTGTATTTTGCCATAGGCAATAGTTCACATGTACTCTGTCTCATACAATGTACAGTATGCACAATGCAGATACATACATTTGGAAACCAAAAAGACATTGTATTAAGCCCTGACACTGATTAGAACGTGGCATATCATTCCTATTTAGCTGCAGGCTGCAATACTATTTCTCTTCTTTTACTATTAAACCTTTTTTTTGTTTTTTTCATTATAATTGTATATTTTTTTAGACTTAGATAGTTTTAGACTCAATTGTTCTATTTTTACAAACTAGCTTTGTATCTTAGTTTTTCTTATTTTTTTTTTAATTAAAACCATATTTGTGTCTGTTTTCATTTATTTTTACTTACATTTTGTATTAGATTGTTTTTAATTGAATTGCTTAATTGTTAATTTTCTTTTGTGCTCTGGGATCCTTGTGATGGAAGATGCTACGGAAGAAATACGGACTGTATTTACATTGTTGTCACAGATGACTTGGTGGGTGACGTCACACCAGGAAATACAGACAGCACAAGTACTGTGGGATGAGACTCAAACACACTCTTTATTAAACCAAAGTAAACAAACCAATCAAACATTAAACAGAACAAAAACACATTAAGAAAAGGCACAAGGGCCAAAACAAAAGGTCTATACAAAACAATCACGTAAGTAACACATGACGAACCGCACAGAACACGAAAAACACATACCCTGTCTTTAACAGCAACATTAACTCTAACACATTAACCATTTCACTATCTGAGGTCACTTTATTTATGTACCTGTGGCTGGAGCCTATAATTCAATTGACGGCTACAGCCACATTCACATTCACATTCACATTCATTTCCTTCCTGCCAATGTTCTAATCCCTGTAACAAAAAAAATAATAATAATAAATACATAACTGTTTTAAAATAAGAAGGCTTCTGTTTAGATGTACTGTAGTTGATTTTGTTGGTACAGTAGTATATTTTCAACAGAATAAGTATTTTAATTCAGAACAATAGGATTCTGAAAATATCACTTGCCAAAAGAGAAGACTGTGGACACGTGGATTGTAATACAGTATATACTTTTAAATCCGGTACGTATTGTTGCAGTATGTACAATGCCCCATAAACGACCCAACAGCAAAATTAAATCAATATGTTACCCATACAGAGAAATATGTAAAACACAAAAGGCATAAAAACACCACCACCACTTTCCAGAATTAAAACAGTATCAAAAGTCAATATTCAAAATTGCAGAGTACAGCGCTCGATTAATCCCTAATATCACTTTTTTTGGTTTTCTGGGCATTTAACAAAAAAATCCCAAACAGCAGAGGGGTTCTGAGACATTTCTTTCAATAAAGCTTACACTATACAATGCTTTGCTGTCGAGATGGGGAATGAAGAAATTAAAGGTTTGCTTCTGGATAATACGACCTGGAGGAGGGAGGGATGGATGGTGCTTAGTTTTTCAAATTAAAATGATTAATATTATTTAATATATATAATATTGTATACTATGTATGTTTCAAACATATTCTACCATAGCACTTGTCTTAGACTGTCTTGTACACGTGGTATTCAGTACATATTTTACTGAAGCACTACAACCGCTATAGGTACCACCCCATTGCTTTGGATACTATACCCTGCTCCATATACGGCAGCGGAACCATATGGAGTTGTTGTGATTTGGTAATGGATTTTAAATGACGTTTTGTTGACGTAATATGCATAATACAAATCAAAATATTTAATTTTGCACATGAGTGACATGTAATGTGCTATTTATACTATTCATATATTGTCAAACAGTTTCTGTTCACAGGAAAAAAAACACAGTGCATCAATAGCGTCTGACGAATCTTCGAAGGTTTAAAACAATCTTCGAATCCCTGGCTAGTGACCTTGGAACCATCGAACACATCCCTACGGGTAAGTGCAATAATGTGTTTTATATATATATATATATATATATATATATATATATATATATATATATATATATATATATATATATATATATATATATATATATATACATACACACACACAGCTCTGGAAAAAATTAAGAGACCACTGCAAAATGATCAATTTCTCTGATTTTACTATTTATAGGTATGTGTTTGGGTAAAAATGAACATTTTTGTTTTATTCTATAAACTACTGACACATTTCTCCCAAATTCCAAATAAAAATGTTGTCATTTAGAGCATTTATTTGCAGAAAATGACAACTGGTCAAAATAACAAAAAAGATGCAGTGTTGTCAGACCTCGAACAATGCAAAGAAAATAAGTTCATATTCATTTTTAAACAACACAATACTAATGTTTTAACTTAGGAAGAGTTCAGAAATCAATATTTGGTGAAATAACCCTGATTTTCAAGCACAGCTTTCATGCGTCTTGGCATGCTCTCCACCAGTCTTTCACATTGATGTTGGGTGACTTTATGCCACTCCTGGTGCAAATATTCAAGCAGCTCGACTTTGTTTGATGGCTTGTGACCATCCATCTTCCTCTTGATCACATTCCAGAGGTTTTCAATGGGGTTCAGGTCTGGAGATTGGGCTGGCCATGACAGGGTCTTGATCTGGTGGTCCTCCATCCACACCTTGATTGACCTGGCTGTGTGGCATGGAGTATTGTCCTGCTGGAAAAAACAATCCTCAGAGTTAGAGAACATTGTCAGAGCAGAAGGAAGCAAGTTTTCTTCCAGGACAACCTTGTACTTGGCTTGATTCATGCGTCCTTCACAAAGACAAATCTGCCCGATTCCAGCCTTGCTGAATCACCCACAGATCATCACCGATCATCTACCACATTTCACAGTGGGTGCGAAACACTGTGGCTTGTAGGCCTCTCCTGGTCTCCGTCTAACCATTAGACGACCAGGTGTTGGGCAAAGCTGAAAATTGGACTCATCAGAGAAGATGACCTTACTCCAGTCCTCTATGGTCCAATCCTTATGGTCTTTTGCAAACCTCAGCCTGGCTCTTCTTTGCTTCTCATTGATGAAGGGCTTTTTTCTAGCTTTGCACGACTTCAGCCCTGCCCCAAGGAGCCTGTTTGAAACTGTCCTCACCGTGCACTTCACACCAGCTGCCGTTTGACATTCTTTTTGTAGGTCACTTGATGTCATCCTACGGTTGCTGAGTGACATTCAAATGAGTTGGTGGTCATCCTGGTCAGTGGAAAGTCGTTTTCGACCTCTGCCGGTCTGTAGCTTTCTTGTCCCCAATGTGTGCTGCTTGACCTTGTTCTTATGAACCGCCGTCTTTGAAATTTTAAGGATGGAAGCAACCCGACGCTCTCTGTATCCCTCTGCCAGTAAAGCCAGAATTGAACCCTTCTTTTCCTCACTCAGAACTTTCCTTTTCAAATATTTGGGCATGGTCAGTAGTTATATTTAGATTCCAATTACTTTTGAGGTACTACTTGCACTGTTTTACCATCCAGCTGGTCCTATTGCAAGAGGATAGTGATGACCACAGGAGTGGTTTTTATAGTTTTCCTCGTTAAATAAGATTTGGTTCAGGTGATTCCCTAATCAGTACCTCATTCAGTAGAATGAGGTGTGCCTGTGTTGGAATTCAACAGACACTGGAATGGAATAGAGATGCTGATTTAAGAAAAATTTGCAGTGATCTCTCAATTTTTCCAGAGCTGTGTGTGTGTATGTGTGTGTGTATGTATATATATATATATATATATATATATATATATATATATATATATATATATACAGTACCAGTCAAAAGTTTGAGTACACTTGCTGGAAACTAGGTTTTTTTTTCATAATTGACAATGTTTTACGTTGTATACGTTTCTGTAAATACTTGAAAATGAAGACACATGTTACAATATACAAAACAAACATAAGGAGTATCAAAGCAATGTTCAAGAAAATTGAAAATTGTCTCTAAATCTTGGATTCCTCAAAATAGCCACCCTTTGCCTTAATAACAGCCTCACAAACGAGGCATTCGGTTAACAAGTTTCAGCAGGAAATCACCCAACATGTCTTCCCAGCTCTTCTGCAGCAATTCCCTGAGATGTAGGGCACTTATGGGTAGCTTTGCGTCGACTCTTCTGTCCAGTTCGTCCCATACAAGTTCTATGGGATTGAGGTCTGGAGACTGGCAGGCCAGGTCTTTAGATTGAGTTGTCCTTCACTTTCCTTCTTCGCCAGATAGTTCTTGCACAACTTTGAGGTGTGTTTTGGGTCATTATCTTGCTGAAGAATGAAGGACTGCCCAACTAGCCGTAATCCTGATGGAATGGCATGCCCCTGAAGTATGCCTATGATAGCCATGCTGGTTGAGCTTGCCATGGACTTGATAAAGATCACCAACTCTGTCACCAGCAAAACAACCCCAGACCATGACACTGCCTCCTCCATGCTTGACAGTGGGAACCACACATGCAGAACTCATGCGCTCACCCTCTCTGCGTCTTACAAATACTCGGCGGTTGGACAGAAATATTTCAAATTTTGACTCATCGGTCTAAAAGACCGACTTCCACTCCTCAAACGTCCAGTTTCTGTGTTGTTTGGCCCAGGCAAGTCTCTTCCTCTTATTCTGCACTCTTAACAATGGTTTCTTTGCAGCAATTCTTCCAGTTAGGCCAGCTTCACGCAATCGCCTCTGAACAGTTGATTTTGAAACATCTGTACTTTTAGTAGCATTTAGCTGAGCTTGTATTTCAGGGGCAGTTAATCGTTGGTTTCACAGACCTGTGACTCGAATGAACTTGTTCTCTGATTCTGAGGACACCCTTGGCCTGCCTGACCTTGATCGATCCTCATGAGTGCCAGTTTCTTCGAATCGTTTGATGGTCTTGGCCACAGCAATTACAGACACTTACAAAGTTCTTACGTTTTGTCTTAAACCTTAATTTCTTAAAGTCTTTTTTCTTTGCTTAACTGAGCGTATTTTGCCATTTTGTGCTCCCTTACATTCAGGAATGACAAACTTGTGCCTATGCTACCTATATTTATAGTAATCATGGACCCTCATCTTTTAACAATAATTGGTGACAAAAGGTTAATTAGGTAACATGCTATTTAACTCAGAGAACATCTAACAAAGACACTTTTATACTTAGGCCAGTGTTCTAACACCATGTTATACACATTTCAGACTTTTAACTGACTTTTGACAAGATTTACTAACTGAATTGACAAGATTTATATTTTCATTTAAAAATTTAATTTGCAATTGATGCAATTCACTTATGATTATCAGATTATATAAGTACACATCATATAATGAAATATTAAGTGTTTATAGTCAAGTTTATACAGTTAAAAGCATAGATAATCATGAAAAACCTGGTTTCAAGCAGGTGTACTCAAACTTTTGACTGGTACTGTGTGTATATATATATATATATATATATATATATATATATATATATATATATATATATATATATCTAATCTATATATAATATATATATATAATATTATATAACTTTATACAACTTTGAAGAATGCACTGATCAGTGAAAGGGGTTCAACATTTAACTATGCCTCCTCTTGTGTTTTATGTTATCTGAAAAACATCGGGATTGATTTTATTCTTAATACAATGGCGGTAAAATGTGATCGGGCATTAGATATCCGAATGCTGACAATGTAGACTTTTAAAAATAAAATCTGGGACCTTAAAAACAGAAAAACCAAAGCTATCAATTTAATAGCTATAACTAGAGGACGTTTCAAGTGCAATCATTTTCTAGTGTAAAAAATTTCATTATGATATAATGATGATTCAACAGATCAAGCAAAAATACAAATTCTAAAATAATTATACAATTCATCTCATGTTGTTTGTCTTTTTAAATGTGTCTCATTATAAAAATAAAAGGCCAAGGTGACGGATCACGGGCCCAGGGAAGTTTTAGATCAGATTCATAGTCAACAGAAGGCACCTGAGAGGTCTCAAGGGGATTGTAGCTAAGGAGTGCACCACACTGAAAATGAAGTAATGCCAGAGGTAACAATGAGACATTCACTCCAAGGGTGCATACATTGTTTTGCCAGCATGTCAGGATAAGCAGCTACTCACTGCAGAAATAATCCTTCTGGGAGAACTGGCACGTGTTTCTACTTCAGGGGTGGTGGCCACAACACTAGAGGAAAATTAGTGGACTGTTAGTTAGATTTATTTATGTATAGGTGTGTGACAGGGAGAACCCTGTCGATGATTCCTGAACAAATGTATGCAGCTGGGAAGCGGAACAGGAGATGTGTTGCTAGGCAACCAATTGAGCAGGTGGGCTTGTCTGGCGCTGAGGAGATCGGGAGGGGATGTATACCCGGGGAGGCTGTGCGCAGTTCAAAAGGCCTCTGTGCCACAGCTCTAGGTGACTGCATCTCAATGCTACACAGAGGGGCGCTTTGTTTACATTCAGGAGGAGAGAGTCCGCCCGGCACGACAACTACTACAGAACCCTTCAACTGCAAGACAGTGCCTGTGAAGGCTTTGCCCAGCCAGGACGCAACTACCCAGAGTCACCCAGAGCAACAGTAGTATCTTAGTTTAGGGGATGTTGATCCCAAACAGTATAAAGAGGGTTTGCTTAGTGTAATAGGTTCCTGTGGTGGGACATCTCTTTTAATAAGGATTGTGCTCGCCTTTTGTGGCAAACCTTTATTTTTAGGTTTGTTTTCTTTATTAAATCTGACATTATTGCTGGTACCAAGCAGCAACATGAGTATGTTGACTCTGCACCCCATGTGCATATAATCTTTATATAGCACCTTTCATAGTGGACCACCATCACAAAGCACTTTGCAAGATATGAGACTAAGGTGTGTGAACTATGCATCAGCTACAGAGTCACTTACAAGAACGTCTCACCACAAAGTCAGAGCACGGATGTGTCTCTTTAAATGCATATTTATTTAATGATGGGAAATTTAGACTGTGTCTTAAATTTGAGGGTGTCTTACATTTGAAGGAATATTGTATTTATTTTATCTCATATCTGATTGTGATCCTGAAATACACTTTACCTATATTAAATCGGGTGGAGATCATACATGATTCAAATGTGGAATGTATCACATTAAAAGACATATTGTTAATTTACTGCAAGCCATTTATTTTTCACGCATCTCCTGTCAATTAGTTGCCTCAGCAAACTAAACGGGGTGAGAGAAAGTTTTTTTTCATGAACAGTGATGAACTTGGATAAGGAATCACAGCATAGTATGTAAACTTGGTTATACGTTATTCATAATGCATTTTCTCAGAAAAAGTGTGAATCTTTTTTCACAGAATTTCACACTGAGGAAAGTATTAATTTTTTAAATTATTATTGCACTTTCCACCTAATCTACACCTAAGAACCAGGACCAGTGGAGGGAAACTTTTTAAAGAAATGAACAGCAATTCACAGACATGTACAGTAAAAGGCACTATTTTTTTTTACAAGGGAAGTATGCAAGGTTTGCAAGCCTTTGTCCGACAACAAAACACAATCCATCAAATGTATCAAAAGTTTTTTTTTTTTCCGCTTTGCACAAGCTAAACACAAAGTAAACCAGTAGAAATGAAAATCAGTTATAATACATTCACCCCCTCTAGCAAATAAAATCTTGTGTATTTCATTAAGTAACACTGAAGTGCATATATTAAATGATTAAATAATTAAGTCAGATTCATGCAGACTATGTGATTCATTTATATTTACCTTCTTGTCTTTTGCTAATTGCTGATCCCCTGTGGCTAAATGCTGATCCCCTGCTATTTTGGGCTGGAGAGGGATGCATTATTGATGACCCACGCTTGCAGAGTACTTCACAACTGCACTTTAGCTATCACGGTAGAATGCATATTTGAGGGCGTTTATTTAGACACGCTTGGCAAGCTACATGGCAAACACTCAGTCATGCATATGCTGCCCCTTTGAAACGAGAGTTGGTGTTGAGATTTCAGAACACTGAATTTATATTTTAGAGACTATGAATTAATAATATAAAATGACAAAATATAACCAAATACCTCATAACCACCAAAGGGACTCAATAGTGAGGGATCTTCATGTCAAAATGAAAGGTACTGCGTCAGTTCCAAATATACCACCAATGAGAGAATATACCATTTAAAACATCGAACAGTGCATGTAAGTGTCTGTAGGGCACTTCTGGCTGAATATTAAAAATAACCAAAACGACTCTTTTTAGGGATTTAAGGGATGGTGGTATTTAGAAATGCCACTCTTTACATCAATTGAATACAACCCATGATATGTAGACTACTTTATCAGTAGTATTTAAATGTCCTGTGTTTGAAATTTAGTCTCTGCTGTTAGCATGTGTTTGGACACAGTGGTTCGGATTATACGTCAATTCGAACTGTAACAGTTCGAATTGAAAGCGTCTGTAAGCGTCTGCAACAAGCTGCTTCCAGGGCATTGACTCGCTCTGCTTATCAAAAGCAGTGTGAAATCCCATAGCCGGGTAGAGCATGCCAATGGGAAAGGGACTGAAGTTTACTATAGTAAAATCACAGCAAAGTGAAAGCAAAGGTAAAGCCAAGGTAAGCATTTAAAGCATATGCATTTGCAAGCCCAGTACCACTGCCACAGCCTTGTAACCCAGAAACCATTGGAGGTAGTGACTTAATATTTTCATGGCTATATTAATGCTTAGTAACTCTGCATGTGTAACCCTCGTATCATTGCGTGCAGAGGGGTCAAAATGTAATTAAAGAAACGTTTTGAACTGTACTTCAATGCTTGGACATTCACTCCTTCCATACACCACTCACCTACTGACTCCGCTGTATTGAGCGCACATGACTTTTGAAGTTACAGCTGCCGAGACTTTGAGTTGCTGTCTTAATGTTTGGTACACAGCTGTATTTCTTTGATTAACTTCCATTACTGGTGGCGTCCAGTAGAAATGAACCTTCTCACTACCTCACTGGACACATGAAAGTTACAGCTCTTTTTCACATTTCCAATTACAAATCATTATATCTGACTGTGGCAGAGCAAAGCTCTGCCCTTTAAATTGGCAGGGATGGGGTTAACTTCCCCTGCCTGCCTGGGTTTATTATGTTCAGGTGGCTGGGGTTGATTAGTTGATTAGGTTGATTAACGATCAATCAGCGCCCAGCCACCTGATATAAAAGGAGGCCTCAGCTTCTCATTTGGGAGAGGGAGCTGAGGAAGCAGGTTGGTGTTTGTTTTGTGGTTTTTGAATTTTCTAAATCCAGTGAAGGCATTGCCCAGCCTGGAAACTTTATTTTTGCGAGTTTTGTTTTTGCTTTATTTGTGTTTGAGTATCTGTTATTTTGCCCTTGTGCACTTTATTTTTGTTTATTTATAATAAAATAGTTATTTTTTTTGAACTGCAGTCTGTCTCTGGGCCTCTATCCACTCGCCAGCCTGCCACACTGACATACACCTTATATTATGTTTCCAGGGATACTGTTTTTTTGTTCACAAAAATTCACTCTACTGCCTTAAGATCTTTGTCTAGTATTGCTTTCTTTGTCTGTAAACCAGTCATTCATTTTAAAAAGCAAAGAAGCATACTGTGAAAGAAGCAAAGAATAAATAAAAAATATTAACTTTGATTTAAAACAGCTTGAAGCCAGTCATAAGGAAAAAATACCAATGTATGGAAACAATGGCAATTATATGCTGCTGTTTCTTGTTTAAAACAAAATATTATATTTTCTCCTGTGCCACATTACAGGAAAATGCAGGGCATTCTTAAAGTGCTGTCTGCTAAGTACATATCCCCAAACATTGCAACCGAAGTCAGAAACTAGAATTGAATACAAGAGTTTAAATATTGTAAAAGGAGAGCTTCTTCAGATTACACACCTGTGTATCAGGACTGTTTTAACAGATATACTGCATTGGTGACATATAACATTAGATGTCTAAGCCTTAGGATATATTATTTCTGGGAGTCATTCCATTTATTTCCATTGTTCAATTGCCTTCTGCTTTCTGTATTATTCTGCAGTTAAAGGTATGGCCAGAAGTTTTACATCACCTATTATTTGACATCATGTAATCAAAGAAACTACAAAATGATACTATAAAACTCTACTGGAAGGTTGTCTGGTCCAGTGGTTAAAGAAACAGCCTTATAACCAGGAGGTACCTGGTTCAAATCCTAGCACTGACTCACTGTGTGACCCCAAGCAAGTCACTTAACCTTTGCTCTTGATGCATGGTTCACATACCCTAATCTTGTATCTTGTAAAGTGCTTTGAGTCAGACATCAGCAATCTCAGTCAGTGTCAGGTGTTGGTGTTCAAGCTTCATAAATTAACAATTAGAGAATAAAACAAAAGCAACACATGCAGAGATAATAATTTAAAAAAAAGCTAAGTGACACTGTGACAAAGTGCCCGCCCCTGTGTATATTATCTGTTATGTGTTGCATGTGGTGTGTTTAAATGTTGGTGTATAGACATTGGTACACGGGATATAGACGGTTCTGTGTAACACGAGTGTTTAAAATGTATATGTGTATTTAGGCACTAGGATTGCACAGTACTTCATGTGCAGGCAAAATGTAGTAATATGTGAACACAGGGAATTGCACTTTATTAATTCACATTGTCACATACTCGCGGTTGGGTGTTCGGTGAGTGGAGAACGGGAGAGAGAGGGTAGGAGAATTAGATATTTCAATTGCTATTGCTATACTTGTTTATTTAAAACTCACCTTGTTTGTTTGTGTGTCTAGCTGCTCACCGTTTTTGTTAAGTATCAGTCCGTTTTTGTTTGTCTGTTTTATTTTGGCTACCAGTGCCGTGTCCTGTTTCTGTTTTCGTGTTTAAACCTTTTATTTACAATAAACCGGCGCAAGCAAGCGTCATCATCGTTTCACATCATCTGTCTTTGTGTTCTTTCCTTTTCCTGGGTCTGACACCGCCCACTCCGGCCGTTTCTGTGACAGACACACACACACAATATTAATAAAAATCCAAAATACATTCATAATAACAGTGAAGTAGTAAAATATTCAGTGCACACAATAATTAAAAAAAAGAATTGAAATCTGACACGTTCCACCCTCAATCTTAACATACTGGTCATTCATGACATCCCTCCCCACTTTATCCATTGTTGTCCTGACAAATTTTAGTTAGTTTGGCTACTCACAATACCTCTGGGGTAATCTACCTCGACTCTCCCATTGCAACCTTTGCAATTGAGCTTCTCCACCAGGTGGCATATCTGTTGTAGCTTCGTTTTCAGGTTCAAGCCCTTGGGCAATGGCAGGCTCAGATACATTAGGTGGTACAAGGGGTCCAAGTAGGTTGCCAAACAGGTGGGCACACGTTCCTTCCCCACTCCATAAGAGACCAAATGGGGTCAGGCTGGGGGCATACTGGTATGTGGGGTTCTACCGGAAATGAGGGGCAAGCTCTTAAATTATTTCCATGTATTGCCTGCTCTGGTCCTCTGGCCATATCCTATAAACTGGGATATTGGGTCTCAAACACATAACTATGACAAAAGGAATAGGTTTCCAATGGAGCGCCAACTTCCCATGCACCCTACGTGTGATACGGGGTGGTGAAGCTCTTTGTACACCCTTAGGACCTACATAATTGGGTCATAACTTTTGATTCAAAATCTGCTACTCTATCAGAGTGGATACATTTGGGGCATTAATCAAATATTGCCACAAAGCCTTTACTGTACTTTGAGTTGGCTGGTCTCTAGAGGGCACTACCCATGAAAATTTTGAGAATAGGTCAACCATTACTAAGATTTAATGGTATGTATCGGTAGGTTTACCCAATGATAAGTAAATTGACCGCAACTACTTAGAAGGGGAAAGAACTGAAGGGGGGGCTCTTTCTTCTGGTCCCAATTTACTGCACACACACTGGGGGTACTCGACTGTCCACCTCTTAGCATCTTCCCCCATCAGGGGCCAGAACTAGGTCATCCGTAGGATGGACAAAGTCTTTGTTCCTCCAAGGTGGCCTGATGCACTATGATACTTCTCCTAGACCCAGTGTGTCTGCTCTCTAGGCATCACAATCTGGTACTGCACTACCATGAAGTTGGGTTCCATTTTTCGTCTAACCAGCATCCCGTCCTTGCTATGTAAGTGGTCTCCTTCCTGTAAGAGATGCTGAATGGTATAAGAAAGAGTCTTACATGCACAGATCTCCAGGATCGCTCCTTGTTTGAGATACTGAAGAATCCTTTGAATGTCGGAGTCTTGTTGATACCATATATTCCAGCAACCTTCCTCCCAGGATTCCAGCTCTTCAGAAGGATCCTCACTCCCTATCCCTCGAGGTATCTCCACCATCGCAACTGTCACTGGATCAGAGCATTCACCTGGAATCCTGGAAAGTACATCTGCATTCTTCTTAATCAAACCTGGGCGATACTTAATGTCAAATTGGAAATTTGCTAATTGTGCAACCCATCGTTGTGCAGTGGCACCCAACTTTGTTGTGTCTAGGTGAACAAGGGGGTTGTTATCGGTGAATTAAATAAACCGTGCTCCCCAAAGTTAATCTTTAAACCTCTCCATTATAGCCAACTTAAGGGCCAACAGTTCCAATTTGAATGAACTATTGTTCTTATAACTACGCTCTGTAGGATGTAAGCTTCTGCTTCCATATGATATAACTCGCTCTGTGCCATCTTGTATTTGGGAAATAACTGCCCAGCCCATCTAAGCTGGCATCAGTATATAATCAAAAAGGGGCAAGGAAATCTGCATATGCTAAGATAGGAGCACTCACCAGGGCAGTCTTCAGCTGGGCAAAGGAGGATTGAAATTGATTGGTCCAGGTTATAAGTGCTGTCTTCTTCCCCAAGGTGGCTGTTCCAATCAGCAGGGCATGTAAGGGGGCAACAATTTTTTAAAAGCAGGAATAAACAGTTGATAATAGCCTACGAAGCTCAAGAAAGAATGCGCTGTCGAACCATCGTTGGAGGGGGCCAATCCTGGACTGTTGCAATCTTCTCCGTTTGCTACTCCTTCAGGCTAACCCCATGACCCAGGTAACTGACCTCTTTCTGGAATATTTTACATTTTTATGGCTTCATCATTAGGCCATGACTGTAGTTTCAGAAAAACCTACTCAAGTTGGAAAAAGTGTGTATTGAAATCAGGAGAATACACGACAATATCATCAAGATAGATTAAGAGAGAAAGTCATTTACCTGTTCTCCCAGGCAATTCTGTATAAGGCGTTGGAAGGTCATGGGGGCATTAAACAGTCCGAAAGGCATCCTTTCAAACTCGTACAATCTTAAGGAGGTCAAAAAGGCGATCTTATCTCTATCGTGGGTGTCTACCTCTACCTGCCAATACCAGCTTTATCAGAGATTCCTCGATGCAGGCCAGTGGATAAGCATCTTTGTAGGTTAGCGCATTGCGCTTGCGATAATTGACACAATCTCTAGGATCCATCTTTTTAACTAGGACAACTGGAGCCGCCCAGGGACTGCTGCTCCCTGTCACTACCACCTTGAATCATGCCCTGTAAAAGAGTTTTCAATTCCTGATACAGGTTTGGAGGAATAGGCCGATATCACTCCCGACTCGGGAGCGCCTCCAGTGGGGATATGGTGGAAGACGGCATTCTTCCTCATGGGCCGCAAACACTGACTTCCAATGCTGCAACAAGGTCTCAAGCATTTTTGTTGGACAGAAATCAGTTCCTCCCCCTGCAGTGACCAATAGGGGGCATCTTGGACTATGGACACTTGAATGGGGCGGAAGTCTACCTCCACAATATCGGGCTGGGGGGAGGTCAAGAAAATGTCCCATTCTCCCTGCACAGTCTGAGGATCGATGTGATACATAGTGGCTAGGGAGCATCATTGAGGTACTTCCATGGGGTAGGGGTTGTAATTCGCAAAGGGATACGTCCTTGCTTGACCCATACCAGAGTTCTTGCCACTTGCCACCCATCCCCTTCATCTGGACTTTCAGTTAGGGCACAGTATTCTGCATGAGCTTGCTGTTTGAGCACCTGGGTCCACACAATCATCTCACTATCTGGGGGGGTTTGTAAAGAAACTTGTCGGGTCAATGGGGCAAACCCCATTCGCCCATCCAAGGCTTCCGCTGGCTCATTCTTCTAGCATTCCGCAAAGCCTTATCCCATTCTGCCTTAGCAGACATGGTGTCCTTGAATTCCGTCACCCCTGGGTGTCCTCCACCCATGAGGTCTTTCCAGCAATGGAAGATGACGTTCATCCCCAACACCACTGTTTCAGCACCCAAGCAGTCATCAGCCACAATCACCATGCCAGGGCTTCTTTGTCCCCTCCTTTCTTTCCCTTTCTAGGGCCCCATCCTCTTGGAAAACATCTAAATAAGTCAAGCTGGGTTTACAACATACCTGGCATTGTAACTCCTGTCTCATGGTTCTTGGATGCAGACCCAGAATGAAAAATTATATTGCAAAAGTCATAATAGTAGTACAGGATTTCATGTTAGATTTCGAAACGTCCTTATTTTTAATTTTTGGAAAACGACAAATCGGTCTGTAATTCAATATATTAATGTAACATTATTCATCAGGTTTCATTTGACTTTATGAAGCAAAAAGTATTAATTCTATAGTGCAATGCAAAACTTTTGGCCATAGCTATATATGTCTAATGTGCATATTTATATTTTTACATAGGCTAATGTAATGTTACAGAGAATACATTAATGTTATTTCAGCACAATGATTTATACACTTAAAATAAACCAAGCACTATAAATATAATAATAATCTTTATTTTTATATAGTGCCTTTCATAGTGGACCACCATCACAAAGTGCTTTGCAAGATACAAGACTACGGTATGTAAACTATACATCAGTTGCAGAGTCACTTACTCTGCAACATCTCACCTGAAAAATAGAGCATAAGTAGGTTAAGTGACTTCTTCAGGGTCACACAATGAGTCAATGGTTGAGCTGGGATTTGAACTGGGGACCACATGGTTACAAGCCTGTTTCTTTAACCACTGGACCACACAGCCTCTGATCTTTTGAGTTGAGAAGTTCACTAGTGTAAAGCTTTAGGGCTGCGCTTTAGTTCATTTTACCCTTGTTATTTTTACCTATTGTATTTAGAATGTCCATTTATGTTTCCTCACCACAGCAACTCCCCACAGCAGCTCAAAACAATTGAAGGACAGTAGCACTGGATTCAAAGACTAAGCCAACTACCTCTTCACACCAAGAAGCTACCCGCACCCTGTGGACAATGAATGGCCTGTCCGGCAGGTGTCTTGTGCTTACTAGGTACATAGCCAGTAGTAACCAAAATGAATGTAAACCTGGTCCATCTGAAAGAACCCTTGATAATAGAGTGTTGATCATGACATGACAAAATCAAAGAAATGAAAACAAATACCTTACCACAAAGACTAAGTAAAGCCACAAAAGAAGGCATAATAATTAAATGGAAATAATTATATATGCATTTCAGCTTGGAGCCTGGCTTTGACATGTTATTGTTTATAAAATCCACAGACAGGTCATTTAGTGCATGTTAATTAGCATCACATTTACTTTCCAGTTTAGAACCAGATATATCAATAAATTACTTGCCGAGTTATTTTCTGCCTGTACTGACAAGCTACATCAGTGACTGCAATCTGCCTCACATTCAAAGGGTCTGTATTGTAATCCCATGCTATTTTATCAACTGCAAAAACCACTGAAACGCAGGACAATCTTGCAGATATGACTGATCCAGCAAGATCTTGTTCGCAATATTTATGTTTTCTCCCATTCAACATTATGGGTGTCGGTGTCACACACTAATTTCTAGGGATGTGTTTTTCCCAGACAGGACAGGAGGGTAACCTGATGTCTGTTTCATCGATTCACTTACCATTTGCTAGCAACACAATGCCTAAATGCTGCAGTATTATAGGGCACTGGTTGTGACCAGAGTGACTTTCCATTATGAAGACACCAACTCTACTGCCTGCATAACAGACATTTTCCTTGGAAGTGTTCCACACAACAGATGAGATCCTTTGTTTCCGATATCTGGTGCAAGACTTAAGCAGTGGGGAAACTGGTTGTTTTATAATGCTCCAACCTTACAGATCAGTGCTTTTGGTTCACCTGTTAGTCTTTAAAGTAAAAGCACACAATAAGCGAATTTCAAACTGCTGTAAAAACATCCAGGTAAAGAGTGGGAACACACATGGTATCTAGAGATGCACGATGAACTCAATTCTCTTTGTCATGCTGTAATGTTATTTATTATCTCTGTGCATTGTGTATTACTCTGTGTGTATTAGGTCTGTGTTCAGTGGGGATGGATGTATGATTTTGATAGTTCAGAGTTGCTTGTGGCTGGCATACAAATTTAGGTTAGGGATACAGCAGTGGTGCTGATCACAGATTTTCTCTAAACAGTTAAGGAAGTGCAATTTGAGTTATATGATCTGAAGCTCCCTGGTTAGAATCCTGACTGTGCTGAGTTTCAGACCTTGTCTTGGAGCCCACAGGGAGAGCTGCTTTGACGATCCCCCTTTGCTGGTGGGGGGTGGGGGTGGGGGTGGGGGTGGGGGGTGGGGGGGTTTGTTGTCTGGGGAGAGCCCATTGTTCACCTTCTTTCCTCCTGGTAGGAAAATGTGTGGCAGTGGTGGTGAGGCATTCAAATTGGGCATTTCTTTGTTTTGTCGTGTCTAAAAACTGCTGTTGTTATTAGACGGCTAACCCAATCTGGAGCTATCGCTACAGACCTGACAAAACCCGGACAACACTGCACTTGTTTCACGATTGATTGTATTTGCACCACAAGCACTAGAGCACTCACTTGGGAATTGTGAACGTGTTTGTGCTTATTGTGGGTGTTTAAATACTGTGTCTATTATTTTGGGACTGACCCCGTGCATTTAAGAGAGCAATACCCATCACTGTGTATTGCCTGCACTCATTACTATTTACTGTTGTCATTAGACTTTGGATTATAAATAAGCCATCATTTCACCAATACTTTGTTGTTTGTTAGGTTAGACATACAACACTGAAAGTCATAGTTCATTGCTTAAAGACAATTGCTACATTTGCCACTATGCATAGCACTACTGTGTATGAACTGCTTTTCTTAGACACACCGTGTCCCTCTGTCTGCCATCTTTTGCCTGCTGAGTAGGAATAATACTGGCAATAACTTCTGTAAACCTTTGCATGCTACAGCTGAAGGGAACTTGCTGCTCAGATCAGGTCTAAGATTAATCTGCAGAGTAAACAAGGTTGGGACTTCAAAGAAAAATGTGGTGTAGGGTGTATGGGGTGTAACAGTAGCAGTGTGTGTGTGTCAGGAAGAAAGATATTGTCCACAAAAGCAGGAGAGAAAAAAGCCAAAATTGAGACAGGATCCCTTACGTGTTACTTGGCTTGGTCAGCACCCTGGACAGCAGCCGTAGAGAACATTGCTTGGGCAGTTTCAGCACCACTCACTGGATGTCCTTGTGGCATACATCTGTGTTAAGGATATTGGTATGTGTCTGACTACAACTTTATTCTCTCTACTGCATGGACCTCCCAATTAAACCGACAAGGGGAAAGAAAACAACAACTGAGAAACCAATGCCCCAGCAGGAGAGATGTGTCTATCAGATGAGGCAATGAAATAAGGACCTGGCTACTCCTGTCGGCCAAAAATATCCCACGGTAGCTCTCTTGAAGAGCATTCCTAACCTTGTTGACCTGGCTAAATTCCATTACAGCCCTAAGTTCTTGCCTTGCTAAATTACCTAGCCTAATTTGCACAAACAATTCTTAATTTCCCTTGAAATAGTCCACCTCAGAGATTCTACAGTATCCTGCTTAAATATATTCAAATTATATAGGAACCAAGCTTAATTAAATAACTGTTCATTTACATGCTTATTTAAACCAGATATGCCCAGATGTTTTGTTTTCAGCTTGATAACATAAAAAAGAAATCTCAAAGGTGTAGATTTTTAGGGTACAGCAGCTGCTTTTTTCAGTCCTTATTGTTTAAAGGCTTTAAAGGAGTTTCTACTGTCCTTGATTGTAACCCTTAGTAGTAATTATGTATATACGCCAACATGCAAATGAAGAACGCATGTCAGAATTCATATTTAAAAAGAGTAGGATTATACAAGGTGAAGTACAGCTGGGTCTTTAGAGTTTAACACACTGAATTAAACAGGCTTATACTGCTGCCAACTTGTAATGTAATGCATCAGACAGCATAAAACACAAAAGGAGGCATAACTAAATGTTGACCGCCTTTCAATGGTCAGTGCATTCTTTAAAGTATAATAAATTATACAATTTATTCACTGTAAAGTCACATTTAAAAAAAAAAAAAAACAACTGAGGTTGTTATATTTAAAGAAAAAAGAATTGAAAGGAATTTTGTAATAGTTTTTGTATTAGAACTTATTATTCTTTTATAATATGTTATTTTCTGTTACAAATTGAACAAAGAAGCTGGGAGTGGTATTTTCAGCTCAGGAATGTAAGGAGAGAATGGTCTTCTGCTTTGCTCTGCTTGGTTACATGGGGGGGGGGGGGGGGGGATGGGAGAATCTCAGAGATAACAGATGCAAAGGAATGTGAGGGGCCTTGCTTGCCTGTCTGTTGTGTTGGTGGAGTAAAAGAATGTTTCTGAGGCTTGGAAACTTGCCACATATACAGAATATAGTGAGAAGGGGTCATACATTTGTGTTTTGGAATCTACAAAACTGAAGTGAATGCATTGACTGGTGCTCAGTTCTATCAATCTGCAGCCCAGAGTGACGCAACTCTGTTCAATACAATTGTCTATTCTATGCTATACCAATAAACCCATATAGTTGATAAAACTAATATTGTTTATTAGTTTCATTATTTCTTACAGAATGTGTTTCACACTCTTGGGTCATGGCTGTTAGCGAAAATGTTTAGCGTTAATGTTGGTAAAGGTGCAGGTATGCGTTTTGTGTTCCGATCTGTCCCCTTTGAAGAAGAGTGAATCCCACAGCGATCTTTTCCTAGACGCGGCTTGATGATGCTTTTTCCAGTGATTACTGGTTTAGTTACAGTCTAAGTTTCAAGTGATAACCAAAACTGCTTTTTCAGTACAGTCCAAAGCTGTTACAGTATAGCAGTTTTTACAAGTATGTGTATCAAGGTCTTACAGTTACGGAAACCTTTATCTCTGTGTGACAGGGTGCCCCGCCCCTGTGTGTATTTTGTATTTTATATTATCTGTTATATGTATTATTGTAATGGAGCACAGAGTATGGGTTATGTAGCACAGGTGAAGTATAATTGTATTTAGGCACAGGGATGGCACAATCACTTCACATGCAGATTAAAATGGGTATTTGTATGTGGGTACAGGAAGTGCACAATTAATCCACCTGCAGTCTGTGCCGAGATTCAAGTGAATGAGTCTCAGCATAGCTGTTTAAAAGAATGAATGTTTCCTGCACACAGGGTTGGTATGTTCACAGTGGAGAATGAGAGAGAGAGAGGAGAGAAATAAATGATAAAATCATGACAATTTCTACAAGTGTTGGGAGTGGAATCAGCACGGTACTTGATCTGTATCTGTTGGTTTGTTTTTCTGTCTGCTTGTTTGGCCATTGTGCTGTTTGTTTTTTGCAAGTGTTTTGTTTAAATCTTTTATTTTGTTGATTAAATAAATGTGCAAGCAGCACATTTATCATTTAATTTGCAGTACCGTATGTACTTCCAGGTCTGAAGTCACCCCTACAGCCAGCCGAGTCACACTCTGCTATTAAACACAGTTGATATTAGCACAAGTTTCAATAAACAAAGTTCTTGGTTTGTTTGTGGAAAAGTTTAATTTTTTTTTCTTGAATGCTCCGATTGAAGTAACTTATAGTTAGTGGATCAGAGTTTTAAAATATAGCGTCTTGAAGCTTTAGTGATCTAAATAGAATACAATGTGGTGATTCTTAGGATTGTTGATTACAGCGTGAAGAGTTTTGTTTGTTTTGTTTTTAGAGCATATTTTTCTGTAGAAACACCAGTTCTTATTTGTGAACAAAAATAGGATATAAATGGAAGTGACAGAAAGACAATGATTCTTGGTGGTAGATCTCCCTCCCGACTTGTCAGGACACTAAGTGGGGGAAAGTCGGTCATGTAGAAAAGAGACGGAGCTTCGGTACACTAACTCATTGACTAGGAGGGTAAATTATGTGGCAGCTGCCAATTATAAAAAGCAGCTGCAATCGTTTACCAAGGGGTCAAGAGTGACGGTATAAATAGGGGTCGAAGCAATGTTGTCTGTTCCTTAATTTGGTTGTGTTATTGACCTGGAAGGACCTGTACTGTTGGTGAAATAAATAGTTAGTGTTTCTTTGTACTGTCTATTGTTGAGTGTATTCACTAGACAGCTAACACAGAGGCCAGCACAAACCCAGAAGAGCACTTCACTTATACCACTGTAAAACTGTATTGCACCACAATCACTAATTCACGCAATAACCAGACTTGTGTATGTGTTTTGTGTTTCATATGGGGAGACAAGAACGGGACTATTATTTCAGGACCAGCTTGGGGGATTATACATGTAAGTAATACGCTGTATTACTTACCTCCATTATTATTTAATGTTTGTTTTGCCGTCAGGCACTGGACTTAAAAATAAATAAAACAAACCTTTTCACCTGGATTACAATTGTCTGTCTGTTCTTTAATCACCTGCACCTGCACACTATCAACCACTTTGCCACACTGGACTACAGACAATTGCACACGTAACAATTAACCTCTAATGAATAACACCAGTCTTATTTGCATGACACTATGATCGGTCCATTTAATTGCATGGCGTGTTTTCCCAGATCATCAAGTCTTGCTCATGACCATATTCTTAAAATGATTGGGTAGTTTGCAAACAAATTGTCCTTTCGGCCCGCCCAGTCTCATGAAAAGAAAAAAACATATTTTACATTTTCGAAAATAAACATTCCATCATATAATGTTGTGTTTTTGTTTTGTCTTCTAAATAATTGTTTTCTATTTTCTGTTTTTATTGAATGCAAGATTTGGATTTTGTCATGGAATATTAAAGCAAAACTATTTTGAGTTCACAATGATTTTAAATCTAGGGTTTCACAAGTATATTCTTGTGTTTGGTGAATTTAAAATCTCTGTATCTATGGTTTAGTACTAATCACCCTTCAGAGTCGGTCTGTTTTAATATGTGTTCCAATGTTGTTGTTTTTTTTTTAGAACCATGGAAAGATTTAGCACTTTAGGGCTTTAATTAATGGCCCTGGTCTGGTCCCCAGGATGTCTAACAACAGATAACCATCTGTTTTCATGTCTGTTGATGGTAAAAAAAAAAATTAGGATTTATGGCTTTCAGATAAGGACTTTGCATTCTGGTTAGCAATGGATTTTATTGGTACGAAGGATTTTTAAATTCAAATATATTATAAATAGTTTTTCTCTCACAACATGTATGTTATAGAAGGGAACTGTGGAACTATGCCACGTGTGGTCTGAAGCATTTGACTACTAAAATAAACGTGCTCTGTGCTTGTACCTACACTCCGTGAGTGGACTGTCTATACTGTCTTCTGGCCTGGATTAACATCAAACCAGACTACCTTTGATACAACTCAGAGGTGTTTTAGTTGAAGTTTTTGAGAAACAAAATCCCAAGGAAGGAAATGAGTGACTGTCAGATATGGTGAGTCATCTCCAAATCAGAAAATTTAGTAAAAACCCAAACATTTTAAATGGTAGACAAAAAATATAATTACTATATAAGTTATTAATAGATTGATGTGATTTCAGGATCTAATATCATCTTTATTTTGCTTAGTGAGGATTGCTGTGTTTGTTTAGTTTGAATCAAGGTTAGTTGGTCCTGTTCTGTCTGGTTTGTGATGTACCAGCAAAATAAAAAAAAAAATCTAAAAAGACTGCATTATTATCTATTCACACAACACAGATAAAACAACTAGACTTGAAACAATGGCACCAACCAAGGTGGTCCTTCCGTCTGCCATCCCACTGGGTTTACATATAATCTAAAAGCTAAATTCAAAATGTAATCATTAAAACACAGTTTGTGTTATAGTGATATTACTGATGTATGATTCAGCTGCTGTAGCTTTACGAGAGTGATGTGTGTAGCAGTGCTTGCAGGGACAGTGGAGGAGTTATGGTTGTAGTACAAGCGTGCAGTCAGCGTGTTACTTTGGTAGCTTCAAACCTGCAAGAATATCAATTCATATTCATGTTTGTATAATCGGGGAAAAAAAGCATAATGAAGTTACTGCATATACCCAGGAGCACAAACATTCATGTTACCTGAAATGGTTTCACAAACATCTAATCGGCCAAGCTACAATAGCATTGTATGTTGTTGTGATAAAGTAATTGTAACATAAACCCTTAAGTTGTCTTGAGGCAAGTAAACATGTATTTGGATACCTTCTCAAGACCAGCCTTTAGCTATGTATAAACAATTCCTTACTATAATGATCTAGGGTTTTACCACAATATCTTTCTATATCACCATCAAAACTATATTTATTTCAAAAGTGCAATCAAAAGTTAGACATAAACATATGAATATATGTTTTACAGTAATCGTAGGATTCGTGCTATAAATATGATTGATTCAATCGACATATGATTGATTTAAGGTTTTGACAATATTAAACTTTGATTCAATTCAATGTTCTCATATATCAATGCTTGTTTCAACATACGAAAACAAAACGACTAATCTTATTGAAAGTAAATATCTTCTTTTATTAAAGGAGGTACAAAAATAAGAGTAGCTTGTATTAGATTGTAGTTATTCATTTTCAATGTATAATCCAGTATTATACCAAGTAGGATCAAGACAATAACCATATATTCAGTTGTAATTAAGATTCTAAATATATTCTACATTCAACAATGCATTCATATTCGATCATCTAATTCAACATAGGTTAATGTTAATTCATACTCAATTAAAACATAATTAATCATACAATAGATATATGCACTATGGAAATTCATAAGTTGTTTAGTTACTCGTCCTTATATGTGAAGAACGTTGAAACAGTCTTGCAAGGAAGTATTATATAGCATTCTCAGCTTGGTTAAAATGTTTCAATTTAGAAACTTGTCTTCAGTTTTTAAATCCACTTCAGTTAAAAGATTTCTGAAGAAAAATAAGATGGCTTTTTCTTCAGGACTCCATATCCCATGACACCACTTCCTGTGTGCTTAGGATGAATCAATCATTATTTATTTTATATAGCGCCTTTCAAAGTGGACCACCATCACAAAACACTTTACAAGATAATGAGGAACAATGCATAATAAGTTGAATACATTGAAACACAGAGCATAGTACATTAAATACTAACAGTGAAAATCAACGGAAATACATTAATACAAACAGTGAAAATCAATGCAAATACATTAAATACAGGCATAATACATTAGATACAAGGCTAGGATGTGAATTCTAAACATGGCGGGCGGATGTTTCATACAGAATCATACAAGTAAGATGGTGTGAAAACCCTGTGTGAGGCGAGAGTGTATTAAATGGAATGTCCAGACAGTAATTTATGTGTACAGAAATAAAATAATTTATTTTTATTATCTATACACAACAAAATAATTAAATAACAAAAGAAAACAAAATGGTGTGAGGGAAGGAGTGCAGGGGTGAAATCCAAAACAAACCGTGATGACTCATCTTTAATTGTCTTCGTGGCGCACCATACATAAACAAAAAAAGACAAAAGAAATGTTAGTGTTTTTTGTTTTAAAAATCCCGCTGCACCAAACCAGTCTCTCCCTCCACCCGTTACTCCTCCTATTTTACTTTCGGACCAACCCCGAACACAGTAGTACGTTCCCTTTAGTATGTAATGTCCCACCTCTGTAGTCAGTGGAACACCAATCCCCAACTGACAAGTGTCCTTATCCTTCACTTGACTCCAGTGGCTGGAATTTACATACTCGTACTTCTGCCCCTCACCAAGGTGCCACCCCTCAAAAGATGACTTTTGCCATGGTCACGAGATCTTGGTAAGGGAAGTCCCGAGTTGGTTTGATGCCATCTACTGTCGGGAGGCTGAATCACAGACCGAAATCCCTTTGACTCATCACACCCTGAAATAGTAATTTAGACAGCAGCTAGTAACAGATATAGGCTAAACAGCATTGAAAGCAAAAGAGAAAATCTAGGTCTTTAGAGTTGATTTGACGTGAGCAACTATAGTAGTTACATGTACTGAAGCTAAGAGTGCTCACCCAGTGTAGTGCACTTTTGCTTGGGTATGACAAGCAAGCCAGAGTCAGGTTACCAAACAACAAGCAATAAAACACAACATGTTCATGTGCATGTCCAAATATGGGAATTAAAGAACATAAGAACATAAGAAAGTTTACAAACGAGAGGAGGCCATTCGGCCCATCTTGCTCGTTTGGTTGTTAGTAGCTTATTGATCCCAAAATCTCATCAAGCAGCTTCTTGAAGGATCCCAGGGTGTCAGCTTCAACAACATTACTGGGAAGTTGATTCCAGACCCTCACAATTCTCTATGTAAAAAAGTGCCTCCTATTTTCTGTTCTGATTGCCACTTTGTCTAATCTCCATTTGTGACCTCTGGTCCTTGTTTCTTTTTTCAGGCTGAAAAGGTCCCTTGGGTCGACACTGTCAATACCTTTTAGAATTTTGAATGCTTAAATTAGGTTGCCACGTAATTTTCTTTGTTCAAGACTGAACAGATTCAATTCTTTTAGCCTGTCTGCATATGACATGCCTTTTAAGCCCGGAATAATTCTGGTCGCTCTTCTTTGCACTCTTTCTAGAGCAGCAATATCTTTTTTATAGCGAGGTGACCAGAACTGCACACAATATTCAAGATGAGGTCTTACTAGTGCATTGTACAGTTTTAACATTACTTCCCTTGATTTAAATTCAACACTTTTCACAATGTATCCGAGCATCTTGTTAGCCTTTTTTATAGCTTCCCCACATTGTCTAGATGAACACATTTCTGAGTCAACAAAAACTCCTAGGTCTTTTTCATAGATTCCTTCTCCAATTTCAGTATCTCCCATATGATATTTATAATGTACATTTTTATTTCCTGCGTGCAGTACCTTACACTTTTCTCTATTAAATGTCATTTGCCATGTGTCTGCCCAGTTCTGAATCTTGTCTAGATCATTTTGAATGACCTTTGCTGCTGCAACAGTGTTTGCCACTCCTCCTACTTTTGTGTCGTCTGCAAATTTAACAAGTTTGCTTACTATACCAGAATCTAAATCATTAATGTAGATAAGGAACAGCAGAGGACCTAATACTGATCCCTGTGGTACACCACTGGTTACCACACTCCATTCTGAGGTTTTTCCTCTAATCAGTACTTTCTGTTTTCTACATGTTAACCACTCCCTAATCCATGTACATGTGTTTCCTTGAATTCCAACTGCGTTCAGTTTGAGAATTAATCTTTTGTGCGGGACTTTGTCAAAAGCTTTCTGGAAATCTAAATAAACCATGTCATATGCTTTGCAATTATCCATTATCGATGTTGCATCCTCAAAAAAATCAAGCAAGTTAGTTAGACACGATCTCCCTTTCCTAAAACCATGTTGACTGTCTCCCAGGACCCTGTTACCATATAGGTAATTTTCCATTTTGGATCTTATTATAGTTTCCATAAGTTTGCATATAATAGAAGTCAGGCTTACTGGTCTGTAGTTACCTGGTTCAGTTTTGTTTCCCTTTTTGTGGATCGGTATTACGTTTGCAATTTTCCAGTCTGTCGGTACCACCCCTGTGTCAAGAGACTGCTGCATGATCTTGGTTAGCGGTTTGTAAATTACTTCTTTCATTTCTTTGAGTACTACTGGGAGGATCTCATCCAGCCCAGGGGATTTGTTTATTTTAAGAGCTCCTAGTCCCTTTAACACTTCTGCCTCAGTTATGCTAAAGTTATTTAAAACTGGATAGGAACTGGATGACATGTGGGGCATGTTGTCAGTATCTTCCTTTGTAAAAACTTGTGAAAAGTAATCATTTAATATATTTGCTATTTTTTTTTCTTCATCTACGATTTTGCCATTTGTATCTCTTAAACATTTAATCTCCTCTTTGAATGTTCGCTTGCTGTTGTAATATTGGAAAAACATTTTGGAATTGGTTTTAGCTCCCTTAGCAATGTTCATTTCTATTTCTCTCTTGGCCTTTCTAACTTCCTTTTTGACTTGCGTTTGCAGTTCTGTGTACTCTCTGCGTACTTTCTTTTTGGTCCTTTTTTAAAGCTCTGTAAAGTGCCTTTTTTTGCTGAATATTTGTTTTAATTGATCTATTAAACCATTTTGGCAATTTAGTTTTTACATTTAGATTTGTCTACTTTAGGGATGTAATTATTTTGCGCCTCTAGTACTACATTTTTGAAGAACAACCATCCTTCTTCTGTGGATGTTTTCTCTATTTTACTCCAATCTACTTCAGTTAGTCTCTGTTTCATACCTTCATAGTTTGCTTTTCTAAAATTGTAAACCTTAGCTTTAGTCATTACTTTTGGGGTTTTAAAAAACACTTCAAATGAGACCATGTTGTGGTCTGAGTTTGCCAGTGGTTCTCTGACCTCTGTTTTAGTTATTCTATCTTCGTTATTTGAAAAGACTAAATCAAAGCATGCCTCCCCTCTAGTCGGTGCCTTGACAAATTGTGTTAGGAAGCTGTCATTTGTCATTTCCACCATTTCTATTTCATCCTTTGTGCTACCCACCGGGTTTTCCCATTTTATTTGGGGGAAGTTGAAATCCCCCATTAGTATGGCTTCTCCTTTGCTACCCACATTTCTAATGTCATTGTATAACAGATTATTGTGCTCACCGTCTGAATCTGGCGGTCTATGGCATGCTCCTATTATTATGCCCTTTGAATTTTTGTCAGTTATTCTGACCCATATTGATTCGGTTTTATTTTCTTTGTCCAGGTTTAACACCTGGGCTTCAAGCCTGTTTCTTATGTATAGCGCTACCCTTCCTCCTCTTCTGTCCTGCCTGTCTTTCCTATATAGTGTATACCCACAAATATTATATTCGTCCCCATCACTCTCAGACAACCAAGTTTCAGTAACACCTATCACATCATATTTACCTGTTAGTGCAGTAGCTTCAAGTTCTAGAATTTTGTTTCTGATACTTCTAGCATTTAGATAAATACATTTAATGGTTGTCTTACCCGAGTTGTTGTTCTTGTTTTGATGCGGTCTCCCTTCTGTTTTTGTTGATTTCTCCCCCCTTCCTTTCTAGTTTAAATGCTTC
Source organism: Polyodon spathula (assembly GCF_017654505.1). NCBI lineage: Eukaryota > Metazoa > Chordata > Actinopteri > Acipenseriformes > Polyodontidae > Polyodon > Polyodon spathula. The sequence goes on from NC_054537.1 coordinate 60,411,033, forward strand.
TGAACCTGCTCGAGGATCTTTTCTCCAAGTAGACTGGTTCCCTTGTTAAGGGTTAAGGGAGATATTTAAATGTCCTATTGAGGTCCCTTAAGTCGAAAAAAAAAAATGTAATGGCAGCGTTTTGGGAAATTGAAGAGGACAGAGCCACAATTCACAGAAGGATTTTCAGAGACAGAGAAAATCCTTTGGTTATAAAGGGTAACAATCGATTAATTAGAAAACAAACTATCGATTTGACCAAAATTCTGTCTTTCAAATGCAATTTCTGCAATGCTGGAAGCAGATTAACAACCACAAACAAGAAATCATGCATTCCTCCCTGTTCTGCAGATATTGGGAGCACTTTGTTTTTTCTTATAACTATGTTTTAATATTATCCTTTGATTGTATTATGATGTGTTTTACTGTACTGTATATGGTTGTAATCGTAATTTTGTATAGAGAATGAAACTGAAATTCATATGCTTCTCTAATGAATATAACTATTGGTTTCTTTTAAGTTCATCCATAACTTTAATTGTAATCAGTCGTAAGATGTTCAGTAGTACTAGAAAAGAAACATATTGTTAAAACTGGACAAATATTTGTCAAAAACCTGGACATTTCACAAATTCCCTCAGAAGTGTTTACCCATGTGACACCCTATTAATCCTAACTGCTGACAGTAACACAAGGGTTAAAAAGCACAAGTAATAAAACTGTAACCTTATACAACGTCCTCCACAAAGATGGTTGAACTATCTTTACAGTAACACATCTATGACTCAACTAACTGGGAACAGGGAGCATTGGCAAAATGTATTGTTTAAATTAAATCAAAGTACTAATGTAAGTTTGATATATTATTCTCAATCAATACATCTCCAAGAAGCATTACAATACAACCACTTAACATTTGGCAATTTACCATACTGTACTAGAACATATTTCACACAACATTGCAAGTTATCAGGGAACATGTTCATATAAACACAGTTCAGATAATGAAGGTGTGGCAGGCTGGCGAGTGGAAAGAGGCCCAGAGACAGACTGCAGTTAAAAAAAAAAACTATTTTATTATAAATAAACACAATAATGAAAGGGCACAAGGGCCAAAACAAAGCAATTTAAACACAAAGAAAGACAAAAAGCAAAACTTACAAAAATAACAATTTCCAGGCTGGGCAATGCCTTCACTGGATTCAAACTTTCCAAACAACCAAAAAAAAAACAACCTGCTTCCTCAGTTCCCTCTTCCAAATGAGAAGCAGAGGCCTCCTTTTATGTCAGGTGGCTGGGTGCTGATTGATCGTTAATTAACCTAATCAACTAATCAACCCCAGCCACCTGAACATAATAAACCCAGACAGGTAGGGGAAGTTAACCCCATCCCTGCCAATTTAAAAAGGGCAGAGCTTTGCTCTGCCACACACCTCCCCCCATGTACAACGTACACCAGCCGCGGTCGGCCAACTCCCCCCTTCCCCCCACCCTCCCCCCCCCCCTCCCCCCAAAAGCCCAGTTATGTCCCTTGGGTGGGCTGTTATGGTGGGTGGTGGTGGGCGGGGTTGATGTCGGAGCCCCCAAGTCCTCTATGGTTGAAGGGGCCCCGGATCTCCAAGGTAGCACGGCAACGACGGCGGCCCGGCTCCCTCTGGTGGCGGAGGCGGCGACGGCGGCCCGGCTCCCTCTGGTGGCGGAGGCGGCGACGGCGGCGGACCCTCGGCAACCCTAGAAAACAAAAAGGAGACACCAGCAGTCCCAGGCGATGCGAAGCAGCAGGCAACCCCAGGCGATCCAAATGTGTCATCCCTGAGCGGAGCGGGCGTGGCATCCCTGGGCAGTGCAAGGCAGGCATCCTCTTGGGCCAGGCTCCTCCCTCCCTCTGGGCTCTGAGAGCGGCGGCTCCTCACCCCTCTCTGGCTCTGGGAGCGGCAGCTCCTCCCTCTCGGGCTCTGGGAGCGACGGCAGCTCCTCCTCCCTCTCTGGCTCTGGGGACGACGGCAGCTCCTCACCCCTCTCTGGCTCTGGGGAGCGACGGCAGATCCTCCTCCCTCTCTGGCTCTGGGAGCGACGGCAGCTCCTCACCCCTCTCTGGCTCTGGGAGCGACGGCAGATCCTCCTCCCTCTCTGGCTCTGGGACGACGGCAGATCCTCCTCCCTCTCTGGCTCTGGGAGCGACGGCAGCTCCTCACCCCTCTCTGGCTCTGGGAGCGACGGCAGCTCCTCCCTCTCTGGCTCTGGGAGCGACGGCAGATCCTCCTCCCTCTCGGGCTCTGGGAGTGACGGCAGATCCTCCTCCCTCTCTGGCTCTGGGAGCGATGGCAGCTCCTCACCCCTCTCTGGCTCTGGGAGCGACGGCAGCTCCTCACCCCTCTCTGGCTCTGGGAGCGACGGCAGCTCCTCACCCCTCTCTGGCTCTCGGTAAGGCGGCTCACCCCTCTTTATTGGAGTGACTGGGGCATCTCCCATGTCTACCGCCAGGTAATTAACCACCATGAGGGCAACCTCTGGGAAGGACGCTGGGTGGTGTTGTTCCTCCCACTGTTCCCACCTCTCCCCATCTCGATGCCACAGCATGTTGATAACTATGGGGAGATCGTGGACGAGGTCTGACTCAGGGTGTATCAACC